>NW_007033789.1:0-10548 GCF_000164805.1 Carlito syrichta
GAAGTGGAACTCTTTGTCAGTGAGTTATCAAGCAGCTGCAGGACATTTATTCACCAAATCCTAGGTCACCTATGACTGGCAGAGAATGGTCAGCCTCTTGTGCTGGTGGACAGGTAGGGAACAGTGGCTTGATCTCAGGGATCACCCAGCTCTGGGGGACTCCAAGCACAGCACCCAATCTGTTTACATTATTTCAGCAAGCAGTTCATCCTCCCAGCACCCCAGGTGAAGGACTGCACCCTGCTAGGCGCATCAGGCGCGTCCAAGCCCTGGGAGCACTGACACCCGCGCACACCTGGCTTGGTCACGAGTACCCGGGCGGCCGGTACCACATTTTAGAGGGTTGCATCCTGACCCTCTGCTGGCTACACCAACACAAGGAGTCTAAGGTTTAAAGGGCCATGCTCTCCCAGAACCTGAGTCCCCCAGTAGACCACACTCAGGGTACTCAGAACCCTGTAATCTCCTGCCCAAATGGCTCCAAATCAGCTTCCAGGACCTGGACCATTCTCCCCAGGTTAAGGCCAAGGGGTGGCTGCTGCTAGCAGGGGTGAATGAGCCAACATTGTCTCCACCACACCCATGAACATACCCTGGGCTCAGACTCTCCTTAACCACTTGCTATTATTGTCTTAGTCTGCTCAGGTCGCTCTTACAAAGTACCATAGGCTGCACAGATTAAGTGGCTTGCAAACAACAGAAATTTATTTCTCGTGGCTCTGGAAGCTAGGAAGTCCAAGAGTAAGACACGGAGAAGTTTCTGGGTTTGACAAGGCCTGGAGAAGTGCCTTCTTGCTGTGTCTTCACATGGAGGAGGGAGCTGGGGAGCTCTCTGGAACCTCTGTTATTTTATCTATTTTCTTTTTCTTTTTGTTATTTACTTTAAAGATGTGGGGCACAAGTCAGGATTGCGTACAGGTGAAGTTTGGGCCTCCCATGGGCCCTCAGTTCGCCTGGATTAGGATCAGACACTCTTACTGATGTTCTGTGCACCCCCCATACCCAGCAGTGTTCCACTACTGCCAGTGCCTTTCTTGTTGTATTACAAGAGGTGTTCAGGGTCCACTCATGAATGAGAACATGTGGGACACCGTTCTTTGTTTCTGTGATAGGTACTGAGTATGATAGACTCTGGAGCCTGTTTTATAAGGGCATTCATCCCACTCAGGAGGCCTTCACCCTCTTGACTTAATCACCTCCCAACGGTCCTGCCTCCTAACACCAGTCCGCTGAGGGTTATGATCGCAACATGTGAGTCAGAGACACCGACGTTCAGGCCATGACACTGCTCTTCAGATTTGCTGTGGTATTTCCACTCCTCACACATGCTCTTCCTTCTTAGAACGCCCTGTCCTGCGCTCCACCCACCTTCTCTGAGTCGGACTAATACCCTAATCCTTTGATGCCCTCTCTAGGATGGCTCTCACCCTCCCTCCACTCTGATGCCCCTCCCTCAGGGCTCTCAGAGCACACTGGAATGCTTTATGAGCGGGCTCGTGGTCCAGAAGCCTGAAGAGCACCGGCACTGCCACTTAGAGGCGTGTGACATCTCTGGGCTTCATTTTCCTCCTCTGAAATGGAGCCGATAACAGGAACCACCTCATAGGGTTGCTGTATTCAATGAGATACCATAGTGAGGCCCTCAGAAGAATCCATGGCATAGGCACTACTAATACATGCTATTATCATTACTGATTTCAACCCCCAACTAGAATATGAGGTCTATTGTGGTTCATATCTTATTCATCTTTGTCGTAACAACTCCTGTCACTGATTAAAGCAGTGAAATGAGTGAGAGTTTGGAGGAAAAAATGAATCAATAAAGGCATAAAATGAAGTGGTGAAGGAATGAAGGAAGCAACTGTCTAAGACCATGGGGATCCCAATACTAACAAAATCTCATCCAGCATTAAATGTAACTAATTTCAACCCATAACTTATATAATGCAAATAGCTTCTAGGGCTTTTTTGGGGTTTTTTGTGTTTGTTTGTTTGTTTTGAGTTGGAGTTTCACTCTGTCACCCAGACTGGAGTACAGTGGCCACTCCCGGCCACCGGAGCCTCAACCTGCTGGGCTCCGGCGATCCTTCCGCCTCAGCCTTCCAAGTAGCCGGAATTACAGGCACGCACTACCAGGCTGACTTTTTTTTATTTATTGTAGAGATGAGGTCTCGCCAAGTTGCCCAGGCGGGTCTCGAACCCGCGGGCTCAGGCAATCCACTCACCTCAGCCTCCCAAGGCGCGGGATTACAGGCTGAGTCACCGAGCCTGGCTTAGAGTTTTTTTAAACCATAAAATAGCAAGAGATATTTATTTCTAATAAAAAAACAATTTTCAAAAGAGGTGATACCGTGAGTGTACCATGGCTCAACTGATCAGTTCAGTCAGAAACAGGTCTCATGAAATCTCTGACTTTGAACCTAGATTTAAAATTAAAATTAAAATGTTGGTGTCCCATACATTCCATTCAGCACTGAGGCCATTAAAATATGATTATCCGGTGATCCTTAGAAAAGACGGGCCAAGTCACTTTACACAAAACAGATCCTTGGCCTCATAGCAACTTCAGGAACTTCTCGAGAGAAACGCACTTAGTGCTGTTAAAGCTGTCTTTGACTGAAGCTTATGTAATTTACAGCAGGATTCATTTTCAACCTTAACTGTTGTACCACTTCCCAGAGTTACCAATCTCCTCCATTTCCTTCTTAAATGAGCATAGCACAGTCCTTGCAGACGAGATTACTTTTAGGTAGGAAGCTTTTATTTGGTTGTATTAGATGGACTGTTGTTTCATGGTTTGAGTTACCTTAGTGATTTCTTATACGAAGAATTCCCAACCTCAACTCTCTGGCATTTTTAGCTGGACATGTCTTCGTCGTGGCCTGTGTACTGTAAGGTGATGAGCAGCATTCCTGGCCTCTACTCACTGGGTACCAGCAGGTCCCCATTCTAATTGTGACAGCATGTCTCCAGACATCGCCAAATGTCCCCTGGTTGAGAGCCACTGCTTTATAAAGACTCAAAAGATGCCATCAGTAAATGATCTCCCAAACATTTGTCCAGCTAGAAAACTCACGTGCATCCTTCTAGAATTAGCTTAAAGGTTACTTTCTCCTAGAAGCTGTTCCCTATTCCCCAGGCAGCATTAGTCACTTCCTCCTCCATGCCTGGTGGCATCTGACTCATTTTCTATCATGGCACTCACTGGAGAACTTCTGTTATCTGCTTACAGGCTGTCCAGCTACAGTCCAGCACCTCTAGGTCACTGTCATCTTTATAGTCACCGTCTCCACCATCATAAGCAGCCTTGTCCTTGTCATCATCTTCATCTGCCAAGTACTGAGCTTTTCCTATGTGTCTGTCACCATGCTGGCTTTTTTCCTTTTATTATCTCTTCTATCCATAACTTTACAGGTACTACTAAACCCAGTTTATAGATGAGAACACTGGAACTCGAGGAGGTCAAGTGACCTTATTAAGTTGCTAGAATTGTTTGTTTACAGGTTCATCTCAGCCTACAGGATTCTAAAAGGACAAAGTGTCTGTTATTATTGTCTTTATAGCTCTCTTACCCAGAGGGCTCCTAGAATGAAGTCAGTACTTAGTAAACGATCAGTTAAACAATGAGGAATAAGGTGGGATCCAGAAGAGTCCCCACCCCCACAGCAGGGAGAGACAGTGTCTCCAGAGGTCGTTTTGGTGGGTAGAGTTGGGCTGGAGGTATTAACACAATACGATGATACCATACGCCAGCCACACAGCACAGCGGGGAGAATCAGGCGGTCACACCCGAGCAATAGGGTGAGGGGAAGAGAGCACTCCTGGTAGGACAGATGACCTGCGAAAGGCATAACAGCCTACAAGGAGGAAGCAGTTAGCAGAAAAAAGACAGAGCAGGGACCCTGCTAACACCTTCTCCTATGGACGAAAGGGTGTGGTGAGAGTTTTAAGCGCACCAATACCAGCTTTCTCTTCTGGAGTGATCTCTTAGGAGACTGTGTGAAGAATCCATCTGAAGGCAGAACACAGGGCAGAAAGATCAGGCAGGAGCCATGCAGCAATCCAGGCAGAGGTAGCAGGACTCTGAAAGTCTGCCCAATAAAAAATATATCTCTTTCCCAAGCACCCATATTTAGGAATGCAATGGGATTCATGAGCGTGGAGTCATTCCTTGGAACGCTCTCCTAAGTGTGAGTCATCTCCATGGCATGGTGTGAGCACAGCAAACCTGTGACAAGTCACAGCCTGTCTTTGGCTCCCTGTGTCTCTTCTTTCTGAAATGTTCTTCCCTGACCTCATCTTGGTTCCTTGCTCATCTCCAGATCCTGGTGAATGTCACCTTCCTAGCCAACTGGTAAATTGCAGCCAGCTGTCAACTCCTCTTTGCCTGGTACTCATGACCAGCTACCACTGTAGCTTACTGACTCACAAAAGCTAAGTGTTACATTTTCAGGAATTTTACAAGTGGGTTGACATCATGTTGGTAGTTTGAAATTGGCCAGAGTGGGAGTATAAACCATGGAAATTGGCAAATGTTGCGAATCAGGGCTTTGTTTCTGCTGAAGGGCTTGTTGTAAAACATTTACTAGTTCTCTCCTAGGAAGCTATTGTACAAAAGTTCTGTGACTTTCATTGTTTCCATGTTTATTCCATCGTTTATATTGTTGACTTAATTCATTTGCTACTTACTATTCAACTATTAATGAAGCACCTATATGAACCCACCCCGTGCTAGACCCTGGGGTCACAACAGTGAATAAATGTACATACGGCCATCACTCTTTTCTCAAATTTGATAGAGAAGCAGATATTCATCAAATAACTTCACAGATCAGCATAAAATTACAGCCACAATTGCCTCTACAGAGAAGAGCTACGTGAGACCATGAGGGTATAATGGTGGGCACCTGATTACAGTGAGGAAGCAGAGAGAGGCAAGCAGTCCAGGAAGGCTTCTCTAAGGAAGGGGCAGTTAAGTAAGGATCTCAGCTAGGAAGGAAAGGGGATAGGAAAAGCATTCTGAGCAGATCAATAATCCCGAGTCGTTACTGTCCTGCAGGCTGGCTTCAGTAGCTGGTTCTGATTCAGTTTCTCTGCAGTGGAGCCCAGGAACCCGTTCACGCATTCTAAGCACTCCGCGTGGTTTCTGACATGCATGGTCTCATGACCACACTTTGACAGAGAGCGTACAAAGATATCTAGTGTTTATGATGCACGTAATGTGCTCAATGTCCATTTCTTGAGAGGCTACTGGTTGTTGGATCGTGCATTGGGAACGTCGTTTGTGCTTGTGTCTCTCCTCCTGTGTTTCTGTTCTGCTTGGAGCCCTCATTGTCCCACCTGCTAAATGAGGGTTTTGCACTGTATGATCTCCCCAGCCAATGGCTCTAGGACCCTGAGTACGTGTTTTCACTCTCTCTGTAGATGCACTTGCAAAAAAGGTTACGTGGGCGATGGCTCAACCTGTTATGGAAACATTATGGAGCGACTCAGAGAATTAAACACAGGACCTGGAGGAAAATGGCAAGGAAGGCTGACCTCTTTCATCTCACTCCTGGGTATGCAGCTGAGGAGACAGATTTCCACCAAAGAGGCAGCCCTCTCTCAGACAAGGGCATCTGCAAGGCACAATCATTCAGAAAGGGATAAGCAAGGCTTGTCCCTTGGGATTAGCCCTTCTGGGGAGGAGCCTTGCAGGTGGGAGGGAAAGGGCCGGCAGCTGTTTCCAGCAGACAGGCAGGAATTAGTACTAGTAAGTTAGTAGGCAGAGAGTTGAAGACAGAGTCCTGGGGTCACCACAGATCAACAGACCTGCAATAACAATGAGTCAAAAGGTGCTATTGATGTGAGGGAGAAGACTCTCCCCGCTCCCCCTTAACCTTGCAGACCCTTGGGGTGTGACCAAAGCTTGGCAGGTACTCCTGGGAGCAGAGAGTAGCTGAGACCCCAAGGCAACAACCTTGTCCCTCAGTGGCGGTGTCCTTTGAATTTGGGAATTGTCTAGGTTTTATGCAGCCACCTCAGCACCCTTGGTCCCTCAGCCACTAATTGAATATAGTGGCACATCCTACCCGAGGTTCCCAGGCAGGGTGACAGCCTAAAACACCCTCATGCATTTGCACCACCCCACAACAGGGGTCACTACTCCATACCCCTTGAGAGTGAACTGATCACAGCATTGAACTAGACTTTCAAAAACCCCACAAATTTGGCCGATCTGCAAAAACAAAAACAACAACAAAAAAAAACACAGACTAGGCCAATCAACAGAAGCCATAAAATATGAGCATTTATATTAGAATTTATCAGTTGCCAAAAATGATTTCCCAGAAAGAACCCAGATAAAGAAGTGTCATTGATGAGTCAGTACTGTGTTTTTTGCATAAATCTAGACATACATGCTGCACAAATGCCTCATTCTTTTCAAGGCATCCTCTGAGGAGGCAAGCAGTACTGGCAATCCTGGGCTCTGGGCAGTCTGCTGGCCTACTCATGACCTTCCTTTAAGAACTCAGAATATCAGCCGGGCTCGGTGGCTCAGCCTGTAATCCCGCGCTTTGGGAGGCTGAGGTGAGTGGATTGCCTGAGCCCGCGGTTTTGAGACCCGCCTGGGCAACTTGGCGAGACCTCATCTCTACAATAAGTCAAAAATAAGCCGGGCGTGGTAGCGCACGCCTGTAATTCCAGCTACTCGGAAGGCTGAGGCGGAAGGATCGCCGGAGCCCAGTGGGTCGAGGTTACAGTGGCCAGGAGCGACCACTGCACTCCAGTCTGGGCGACAGAGTGAGACTCCAACTCAAAAAAAAAAAAGAACTCAGAATATCAAGTGGGAGCAGATTGGGGTGAAGAAGTGTCCTTTGCAGCCTGGGCCCTCAAATATTTTCCTGAACAGAGTCCTTCTGACTTTTCGTCTTCCCCGTAACAAAGTCCTGGTCCACGCTGCCTCCAATGTGGGAACACAGAGGCTGTCCTGTTATCCCACTTTCCACAGGGTGGTGGAGACAGAACTGGCCACATACTTTGCAGGGCCCAGCACAAAATGAAAACACAGGGGCCTTTGTTCCAAAATTATTAGACATTCCAAGATGGCAACAGGGGAGCATTAAGCCAACAAGGGGTTCTTCTGAGCTGGCCCTGGATGAAAACAAGGGCTGTGTCTTTGCTCACTGATGTAGTGACAGCTCAGAAAGTCAAGCACAGGGCCAGAGACCACAGAGTTGTTGGAGGATTTTGTCATGCCTGGATAGCTCACCCCGGGTACCCTTGAAGTCGACAGGGAAGCTCTCACAGCATTCTGTGGAGCATGCCAGGGCCGTGACTTCGTGGTACCTTGCATTCTTAGAGAGCATCCCAGTCGACAAAGGACCCATTAGAACAGAGAAGGGTGTAAATGAGCCAGTTGGGACACGAGGCCCCTCACCTGAATTTCCTCCTCGGGTGCTGCTGAAGCATGTGATGGTTCTTTCTTTGTGTGTTTTGACTCCTAAGATAAAGCTTATGCCTGGCCACTGAGTAACCTGGGACCATTCACTGTGCTGTTACCCACAGACAAGGGACTGAAAGGATTCAACGTGAGTATTTAAAATAACCCCGCATGGAGGGGCTGGTGCGAAAAGCCTTAGCAGGCGGTGCATTCTTTTATATAAGGTAAGAAACTCTCATTAAAATTGAATCCACTCGGCAACCCCCTGGGGTCCCCTCCCACTCTGAGAGCCTTTCTGTCCTCTCAATCTTGCTTTCCCCCCCAAAAACTTAATCTAAATTAAGTTCAATTTTTAATAAACTTTTTATTGAAATATTACCTCCTTACAGATAGTGTGTAAATTGCAAGTTACACTGCAATGAATTTCCCCAATGTGAACATACTTGTGCATTCCTCAAGTTTATTACCGGCACCCTAGAAAGCCCCTGTGTGCTCTTTTCCAATCATTAGTCCCCCTGAGAGTAACCACTGGGAG
Organism: Carlito syrichta; assembly: GCF_000164805.1. Classification (NCBI taxonomy): domain Eukaryota; kingdom Metazoa; phylum Chordata; class Mammalia; order Primates; family Tarsiidae; genus Carlito; species Carlito syrichta. The sequence goes on from NW_007033789.1 coordinate 7,959, forward strand.
ATCTTAACATATAGTCATAGGATAAATAAGATTTGCATGGTGCAAAACTTCTCAGTTCCCACAGGAAGAACTAAACTAACATATTAACTGGATATCTGTCTCTTTAAAATCATATGAATGGTACCAGGGGCAGGGAAAATAAAAAGAAAAGTGTAGCCTTCAATGTGAGCAGCTGTTGTTTGAATCAATGTCATCTGGGGGAATAAAACTTGTAATGCCTGGTAGAGGTGTCCTCTCATGATGGTGTCAGTGAAATAGTTATCTATGGTTTTACGTACATAGCAAACACACTGATTTGCATAAAACTTATACAAATCCTAATCCAGGATATTTTGTGTTAATAACGTTTGCTTCCTCAACTCAAAACCCAGTAAGTTCCAGGCCCTTGCACCCTAATATGACATCACCGTTTCTCGGTCTGAACTCCACCTGTCCTTCCTTGTCTATTGTTAGCCTTCGAAGAGTTCTCACGCCTCTCCTGCTACAGAGAGCTAGTAAATGCTGAAGCTGCTGGCCAGGCACTTGGCGTATGGTCTCTCGTCTAATACGTAGTTTACACAGTTAATAAAAAGCATCTGCTGATGAATGATTGCTTATGTAGATGTGACAAAATGTAGATTTGGTCCCACGGATTTAATAAATCTTAACTTTTCTACTGAAAAGCACCATCAGCCCACTCTTACCTTGCTCTTTTCATGAAACTTCATATTTCATTTCCATCTGCTTCCTGGGTTCAAGACAGATTCCTTGTTCCTCCTGGCGCCATCACTCTGCTAAGCTTTCCCACCAGCCACCCTCAGGGCTAGAGTAGACTCCCTGCCAGGCCTGGCTTGGGATTGAGAGGATTCAACTGGCTGATTGTACAAATGGAAAGTCATTCATACCTGAAGACCCCGCACCCAAGTGAGGGTGCCCTGGTTTTGATGTCTTTGACACTAAGTAAGGCACAACACGCATTCCAAAACTCATTTTCTCCTTTGCACAACAGTCAAACTAGCTCTCTTGTCTTAGGTAAAGGAGCTTTTGATGGATAATGAAGCTGCCAAGTACTTTGTGAAACTCCACATCATTGCTGGGCAGATGAATACCGAGCAAATGAATAGCACAGATACTTTCTACACCTTGACTGGAAAGGCAGGGGAAATCTTCAATGATGATAAGGTAAGAGTGTCTCTGACTTTCACTCCCAGAACTAAACAGTCCACCAGGCCAATCTCTGTAGCCTTCCTTCTCTTTGTGTTTGGGTGAGTGAAAGGTTAGGAAGAACTTCTTATCTTTTGTTTGTCAAACATCTTTCTATATAGGAAGAAGCAGGGAGTAACACCAGGAGGGACCAGGAAGGAAGATAGGGGCTGTTATGCAAAGGGAGTTACCAAGTGTTTGATTTTGGTCTGGTCTGGTTTAGTTTTCAAGGCAACCATCATTCAACTACCAGCAGGAAGGATGAAACTTTGCTGTAAACCTGTTTCCCGGAAGCATCAGCACAAAGCCAGATCAGCAAAAGGAAATGTATATTGTTTTAGATTGCTGAAGGTGATCCATCTTCTAAAACTTAACATTCCATCTCTCTTAATGCCATTAGATCTGTTTTGGGGTTTTTTGTGTTTTTTTTTTAAAGTTGGAGTCTCATTCCCTTGCCTGGGCTAGAGTGCAGTAGCACACTCACAGCCACCCCAGCATAGACCTGCTGGGCTCTGGCGATACTTCTGTCTCAGTCTTCCAAGTAGCTGGAACTACAGCCGAGCACTATCATGCCCAACTAATTTTTTATTTACTGTAGAGACAAGGTCTCACCAAGTTGCCGGGGCTGCTCTCGAACCCGCGGACTCAGGCAATCCACTCACCTCAGCCTCCCAAAGTGCAGGGATTACAGGCTGAGCCACCGAGCCTGACTTGTTTTTAAATAAAGCCATCTTCCCCACCTTTCACAAACAACTTTTTTGTGACTTTGCCGATTTGGGGGCAGGTGATTAAGCAACAGAATGTGCATGTGTATAGAACATACAGCCTACACTGTTGCATTTCACCAAATATCAATAGTTGATAGATGGTTGAGTGCTTATTCCATGAAAAGTATTGTGATAAATCTTTATGTGTGTTATATAAGACTCACAACAACCCTGTGAAGAGGTACTATCAGAATTCCTATTGTTCCAGTGGGAAAACAGAGAGGTCAACTAGTAAGTGCCAGATTCAGGATTCAAATGTGGGTCTGCCTGACTCCAAAGCCTGCATACTTAGCCAGTCTGCAAGACTGTGTATGTGAGAATGGGTGGATGGATGAATGGATGGAAGGATAGATGGATAAGTGTTTGGGTAGATGGGTGAATGATTGGGTGGGTGGATGAGTGGACGGATGGATGAATAGCAGATGGAAGGGTAGATGGATGTATGACAGATATGAAGATGTGACTTCCTTTCTCATAAGGACATGCATATATTCCTTCCTTCATTCATTCATTCAACAAATATGTACTAAGTCTTTAACTTATAAGAGTCACATGGAAGCTGGACTCGGTGGCTCAGCCTGTAATCCCCCGCCTTTGGGAGGCTGAGGTGAGTGGATTGCCTGAGCCCGCGGGTTCGAGCT
>NW_007033789.1:10582-36744 GCF_000164805.1 Carlito syrichta
GTTCCAGCTACCTGGAAGGCTGAGGCGGAAGGATCGCCGGAGTCCAGCAGGTCGAGGCTGCGGTGGCCGGGAGCGGCCACTGCACTCCAGTCTGGGCGACAGTGAGACTCCAACTCAAAAAAAAAAAAAAAGAGTCACATGGAAGAAGAAATTAGATTAAGATATTCATCCAACAAATATTTTTTATTATGCATCTTCTCTGTGGAATACACTAAAGCAGGGGATGGATTTACAGTAAATTGAATAGTTTTGCCCTAACAGAGCTGGTAATCTATTAGAGGAGAGCTTTATAATGCCTTATCCATATTCAACACATGATAGTTGTGTTAATTTGATCTTCATGAAAACCTTGTAAGGTTAACCAAACAGATGCCTTCATCTCCACTTTAGATTAAGTGACTTATCCAAAATCACACAGCCAATAAGCAACAGCACCCAAGGATTCAGGACGTCTGACTTCTAGTCCAGTGTTTGCTCCTTCCAGGATACCACATTCATTTTGTTTTCTCTTTCTTTGGTGCTTTAGGACAATCAACTAAAGCTTAAACTCTACGGAGGCAAAAAGAAGGTAAGAATTATAGAAGGGGACATAATTGCTTCCAACGGACTCCTGCACATCCTCGACAGAGCCTTGGACAGGATAGCACCCACATTTGAAAGCAACACTGAGGTGAGATATTCAGGTGAACATGATGTCAACCCAAATCCATCCTCCTTTGTTTCTTGAAGAGTCACATCCAAGAAAAGAGTATATGCCAGCACCCTGTGCTTGTCCTTCCTTTGTACTAGGATCTCAAGCAGAGAGAAGATGGGGTGATTTGTCTGTTTTCAGTAGAATTCTGAGTATCTCTGCAGAAAGAAAGAAAGGCATATGATACAGTTGGTGTGTATGGGAAAGATCTGAATTTTTCAACCTCTTTTATGACCACATTTTACAACTCAGCCCAGTGACCAATTGTCGTGCAAGCTTATTGTCATGAAAACTGCCCTTTATGGATGAGGGTAGTTGTGGCTGCAATGAAATGTAATTCCTCCAACCTATTGATGAACACCAAATCCTACTTCAGAACATGCAAGTCTGAACTACTGTTTGAATAACAGCAAACATTCATAAAATGCATTGCAGTTGACTAGATTCTTTTACATAAAGAACTTATGCATAAACTCTGTTATCAGTCTTTAATGTTAGGATTTAACCGTCTTACTTTTTATTGATTTTTAAACAAAATGTTTCTTTTTAGCAAACCATAATGGCAATGCTACAACCAAGATATAGCAAGTTCAGATCTCTGCTAGAGGTATGTGCTTTTCAGGAACTTCTGAAAATTGCTTGTATCATGACCTTTGTAAAATCAGCAGGGTGTCCATTAAAAATACTTTCTTCAAATATCTGTCCAGCATAGGTTGTAGAAACAAAATTTTATTTCTCAAATGCAGGAAACCAATGTGGGACATGCTTTAGATGAAGATGGGGTTGGTGGACCATATACCATTTTTGTTCCAAGTAATGAGGCATTGAATAACATGAAGGACGGCACTCTCGATTACCTTCTTTCTCCAGAGGTACAGTACTCCATTTACTCTGATAGCATCAAAGTCAGCATCACTGCCTCCACTGGTGTCTGTACAGGCTTTTTCTAAACTAGGCATTGCAAATAAGCAGCATCTGTCTCACCACATACGCTTCCACTATCAAGGCAGACATCACTAATCAATTACAACTAGTCAATCTGAAACTAAGCATGGATGTGGCTTCATACTCTTCAATAGAGTTCCCAGTAGCTATGATCAGTCAATTAGACTTGGCACAGGCAAGAAAATCTATTTGCAACCTTAGGTCTAAATGATTAGTTTGATTTGTCCTAGCTCTTCTAATATTTCGTAGTGGTCAAACCAATATTTCATGTTTCCTGTTACTCTAAAACCACCTAGAGAATAAAGCCTCAATTAGGCCATCCATGGCCAGGCCCAGGCTAAAGTTTAAAAGGAATAAATGTTATTTATAGATGCTCTGGCCTTTCTTTTCATTGCTTTCATCTCTTTCCACAATAACCCTTTTCTTATAGACCATGGGCCTTTCATTCTCTCACATTCCCCTCTAAAAAGAGTATTGGTTCCTTCACACCAGAGTATAAATGACTAAAAGAATTTAAAGTGTTTCCTTTCCCCCAAAATAGCAGCTTTAACCTGAAGAGGAGAATAGCTACTTATGGGATTTTGTTCATTAGAATGTCAAATGGTGGAGTTACATGAAGGACCACAAGTTTTCTTCCAATGCCCTGAAATCATGCCACTATCTTGGCAGTGACTTCATATAGATTGGTGGTGATTATACAGAACTGGCAGAGAAGGGGATGCCATATGTGGTGGGCTAGGTAGGCCAGAGTTGTGGGGGTGGAAGTATTCACCAAGACAGTTATGAATTAAGAAAGGTAGATTTATTAAAGGGAAGATACGTTGTGAGCAGCTCAATGAGCAGGACAACAGTGAGAGCAACTGTTTGCGATCTGCTGTCTGCAAAGAAGCCAGGACTAAATAGCAGCATTTATTCTACTGTGCTGGAATTCAGGGTAGACCAGGGGATTTGTCTGTGGGGCATGGAGAAGTTTTGCAAATTGACTGCATACGTTGGCGGATGTTTGTAAACTGGCTGATTGATTGTACAGTTTTGTCTCTTTAACAGCAATAATTGACTGCCTTTTTTGTCTGTTCTGGAACCAGGAACCAACAGTGAGTTGTTAACTCCTTTTTTGGTTGACTGAAGAACCAACAGCAAATGTTTTTCAGCTGGCTATCCAGCATTTACAATTCTTGTCATTATTTCATTCTGAGATTTCCTTCCTCAATATAATTTACCCAGTTTTCCCAATTGATGCTTGCCTAATCAGGCCTCATGCTCCTCCCAGGAGAGATGTCCAACTCTTTAGAATAGTGATTCCCAAACTTCAGTGTGGTCAGGAGTCATCCACGAAGCTTGTTAAACAGGCAGATTCCAAAGCATTCTGATTTAGCAGTACAGGGATGAGGCCTGGAAACAGACATGCTGGTAATCACCAACTTCCTAACTCAGGTGGTCCCAGTCTACACTGTTTTGGGGATCCTGAAACTTGTTGACCATTTGGTTTAGGGGTTTACACAAATACACCACTTTCTAGAATACTTTTAGGTATCCACAAGAATATCTGGCTTTCAAAAAATTTGGGATTTAAAAAAAAGTATCAAGGAGGTAAATCAGAAGGTAATCTCTTACACTATCAACAGATGTTCAACATTTGAAAAGATTTGCTACAGGTTTCCATAGAAAATGCCAGACCTCCCAGAGTCTTCCAAAATAGGATGTTATTTTAAAAATATGAATCATACTCAGATTTTCTAAAACCTAGCTATTGCAGAAAAACCCTTTAGAACTCACATTCATTCTTAAAGCGAGCTTAAAAAGTAATGTTTTGCCCCCACTGGGAAATTATTACAATTCCTGAGTGTGTAACTTCCAATATGATACAGATTTGTTAAAAATAAAAATAATAAAGCAGCTCGCAGCTCTCAGGCACCAATCAAGTACACTTAAAATGAGAATAAACCCTTTTAACTAAAATAGGACATAAAAAATCAACCTCCCTGCTATTTGACAGGCACCTTTGTTCAGAAAACTATATTCTTTCTCTTCCCTTGCAACTGCTTCTAATGGGGACTGGAGACGCTGCGTTCAGGCTCTCAAAAGTAGACTGTGTGTATCTCCTCCCAACTCTGTTCAATGGAGTCACATTGGTAGCTTGAAGCTAGCCTTTGGTAAGAATATTTACACCATAGAACCTGGTCAATGCATGCTAATGCTCCTGGCTCTGTCTTGTTTCCCTCAAAGGCGCTATCTTTCTGCCTATAAAGAATATAAAACTTCAGGTCTCTTTGTTCTGAGTTACAAATGGCTTTTACACTTCGATTTATAGGTGAGAAGTAGAACAATCATTTCTGCCTCTTTCTCAGACACCACAGCCTGTGCAAGTCAAAATTTCTCAGTTTCCCATAAGAAGTTCCTCTCTCTCCATTCTTGGTAGTATTCTTTAGGTTTATCTTCAGGGGAAAACTTCAACTGAAAACACGAGAGTCCCCTTCAGCTACGCCAATGAAATGGAAAATATACCAGTTTCATTAGAAAGGTTTTTGGTTCTGGTGTAGGGATTCTGTTTCTCTTCCAGTCTGGCTTTCTGCTTCTCCCTGAAGCAAAATTTCAGTCTAGAAACCATCCCATCCCCTCAGAGACCACAGCTTCTGATTACAAGCCTCAGTTTATGGCTTTCATCACTGAACTAGACAGAAAGCAAAGCAAGCAGCGCAAGAGACTTGCCCTTGCCAATTCAGATACCTTGCAAGTACAATGAGAAAAGGCAGGTGAATTTATAGAGTTCAAGGTCAGATGAACAATGTTGTAGACAATCTCTCTCTTTCTGCCTCTGGCACAAGGGACTTGGGAAATTTTTTTAACCTAAAACAGCAGGGAGGAAATTAAGTGTCCCCATAAAGGAAAGCTCATACACCAAGGGCTGTTCAATAATTGCAGCACCTGGGGGACATGTCCTGTCACTCTGACCCTACTGGAGTGAATTCCAACTGAACCATGGCACCCACACCCCGTAACCAGAGAAGGCAGGCACACGCAGTGATGGGGGTGACGCTGATCAGTTCCTTTGTCTCTATCATTCTCCTGTTTCTTGTTAAAAGAATTCAGCACCAGTGAATTATCGAGGCTTTGGAAGTGGATCGATAGGTGATCAATGCTAGCCTATAGAATCAAAGGGCCAGAAGGGTTCCATACCAGGCCTTTTACTTTACAGGTGAAACAGACTCAGGGACTCAGTGGCTTGCTCAGGGTCACACACAAGCAGAACTATGACTAGCACCCAGGTTCCTGAGGTCCAGATCAGTGCTCACCCCAGGACCCCTAACTCCTCTTTTTAATTTATTGGCACAAATGTTCACGAAGAGCCTACTGTGTGCCCCCTACTGCGCTAGCTGAGGATACAGTGATCAAAAAGCCAGACAGACCCAGCCCTTGCCATCCAGGAGTCAGATCCAGTTTGGACTACCATCTCCCAAGAGTCTCCACTTTGTCCCACCCCATCTGCCACTGAGCATCAGTGCATGTCATAATGTTACTTCTGCCTGCAAGTCTCCACTTCTGAATTCCATGGAGTAGCCCTAAGGGGAAACTGAGACCAAAGGCTAAATGACTTGCTCAAGGATACATCATAACAGTACCAGGGCTGCAGAAAGCATCACTTCCAGGGCTGGCTAACTGGTGATCGACTCCAGCATTCTCACTGATAACCCTGCCCTGGACACAATGCTACTGTCTTATAGATAGGGCAGCCATATAATTTATCCACCCCAGGACACTTCTGAGAGTGAACAGAGCTACCAGCCCAAGAGGGTTCCACGAGGGTTGTGCCAGACCAGCCAGGGTAGGGAGCTCGTTTGGTCGTACAGCGACCAAGTTTCAATGCAGAGAGGCTGGGTGAGGGGACCTCTGACTCAGTAGGGCTTTCTTTCAGCCTGGGACCTCTTGCTGTGAGAACATGTCCCGAGAGCAGGCAGCATCCTAGAGGTTATTAGGATCTTGATTTATGATCCTTCTCCTTCCCAAGCCAGAGGGACGACGTGCCACTTAAGTAGCAGAATTTGAGGGCTGTGAAGCATGTAACTCCAGCAGGGAGATTATGGGTCATTTATTTTTCTACCCAGCCACTGCCTGCTTTCCCCAAAGACAGAGATCTCCTCACTCCTCCGCTCTGTCACTCCCCTCCATGGCACCCTGCAGGGACTGCTCGTCCTGCCTATAGCCCCCTCTGTGGGGCCAGGACCCTCTTTTCCTCCTCTGCTGCTTCAGTTTTCTGGAGCATGAGAAACCTTGGAGATGGCTTTGAAAGAAAGGTGACCTTGTTGTGGGAGGCAATGGCGATCACGGTCCCTGAGGCTGTGCATTCCCAAGTGACCAGTGTGTTGTCTGACAAACATGTTTCTTTATGGAGCAAGTGAAGCAGAAACAAAAATCAAAGCTGTCTTAGACAATCCAGAACATGGCCTTAGACATTCAGAGAGGTGACGGGGCGACTGGCTGAGTGCCTGGGCTGATCCTTTGCTCATAGCCTGAATTCGTTGTGTGTGACCTTGGACATGTCTTTGAAATTCAGTATTATCACACATAAAATGGGTGATAACAGTTCCCACCTCACAGGGCTGCAAGGGGACTAAATGAGGTGTGCACATTATGTTTTAAGAATAGCCTCTTGCACAGAGTGGGAGTTCGGTGAGCGTTAGCTATCTTGAAAATGGGGTTTTTCTCACCCTGGATTTCCCAATAAAGAGATTATGGGTCATTTATTTTTCTTAATTAAGTGTTCAAAGTCATTAGAAGAGGCTCCCACAAGAGGGAGAATGTTGTGCTTTCTTCACTGGCTAAAGGAGCATTTTGGTTTCTTTGCAGGGATCTCGGAAGCTTCTGGAACTCGTCAGATACCACATTGTCCCGTTTACCCAGGTCGGTCTCACTTATCCTGCTACTGCTTTTTCCCTGGTTTCAAGATCTCTGACTCAGTCTTGAATTCCAATGTCTTGGTGCTAGAAAATGTGTGACATTTGTCTTTTAGCCCTGAGTGATCCCTCAGCCATGAATAATGAGTCCGTTATCAGAGAAGTCTTCAAAGCCTCAAAAACGTATAATACCAAAACACCCATTATCATGTTATGCCCTTTCCAGTGAGGACTTTAAGAACTCAGGGCCTGCATGTGGGCCAAATGCCTCTGTCTGTTGTCCCCTTCTCACTGCAGCTGGACGTGGCCACCCTCCTCTCCAGCCCTCGCATCAGGAGCATGGCGAACCAGGTCATCCAGTTCAACATCACCGACAGCGTAAGTGACAACTTGACCACTGTTGTCACCACCCACATGCATTTTTGCTCTGGTGATGACAACTCGTCATCAGGTTACCCTGTCTCTGCACTAACTCACGGGCTTCCCACCTTCGTGATTGTTTCATGCATTTGTTCCTTCTTTCAGCAAATATCTGCTGAGTAGCCACGCATTTGAAGGTCTACACTGGATGCTAGGCATAAAGCAGTGAAAAAGACTCATATCTTAGCAGGGAAAACCAACAAGGCGATCAGCTAATTCTCGAATAACTATTGTAATGAATGTCTCCAAGAGGAGGTTCAGGGTCTGTGAGAGTCCATGCCAGGAGGAGGCTGAGAAAGTCTGGAGCCAAGAAGGCCTCAGGGAGGAGGTGATGCCTTGGCCAGGCTTTGAAGTAGAATGAACTTTGAGTAGAGAACGCATAGCTCCAGGCAGAAAAGATAGCATCTGCAAAGACCCTGAGGTGGGAGGGAGCATGACCTGTTTAAAAAACTCAAAAGAAGACAGTGTTACTCTGGCTAGCTCTCTGGGGTTGCAATTTCAGCGAAAGTCTGGCAGCAGAGAGATGATGTCTCCTGTGGAATCACTGTTGATGTTGATGGTGATGATCTCATCCTTCCAACAGTTATCTATTGAGTGCCTACTGTGTGCCAGGCACCATTCTAGCTCCGCAAGACAGATCAATGAACAGACAGACAAAAGTCCCTGGTTGCATGGAACCTTCATTCTAGTAAATAGGGGTGTAGACAACAAGCCAGTTAAATGAGCAAATATGTCATATATTAGAGAGCAGTCAGTGCTAAGGAGCAAAGCAACAAAGCAGAGAAGGGAGACGGAAAGTGGGGATGGGGCCAACATCTCAGATAATTGCCCAGAAGTCCTCACGGGGAAGAAAACATCTAAGACCTGAGAAAATGGAGGAACAAGCCTTGTGAACATCAGGGGAAAGGGCATTCCAGAGAGAGGCAACAGTAACTGCAAACTCGCAGTGAGGTGCATGCCCGAGGGAACAAAAGGAAGAAGGGCAGGAGAGGAGGAAGCCGGGCTCGGTGGCTCAGCCTGTAATCCCACACCTTTAGGAGGCTGAGGTGAGTGGATTGCCTGAGCCCACGGGTTCGAGACCCGCCTGGGCAGGCAAGACCTCATCTTTACAATAAATCAAAAAATTAGCCGGGCGTGGTAGCGCGCACCTGTAATTCCGGCTACTCGGAAGGCTGAGGCGGAAGGATCACCGGAGCCCAGCGGGTCGAGGGTGCGGTGGCCGGGAGCTGCACTCCAGTCTGGGTGACAGAGTGAGACTCCAACTAGAAAAAAAAAAAAAGAAAGAGAGAGGAGGAGGAGAGGTGGGGTCCAGTCACATGTGGTCCAGGAAGTGGGGAAAGGACAAGAAAACGCCTCTTACTTTGAAGGAGATGGGCAGCAATTGGAGTATTTTGAGCAGAAAAATGACAGGATCAGCAACATGTTTTAGGAGACGGTTAGGGGATTCGGTTGCAGGAATTGGAGAATGATAGTGACACAGACCAGGGAGGTGGCAGGGATGTGGTGAGAAGTGGAATTCTGGGTGTGTTTTGCAAACAGACTCAGCAAAATTTGCTGATGGATTGGGTGGGGGTGAAGACAGAGGAATCCTGGGGTTCTGGCCTGAGCTGTCAGAAGAATGGAGTTGCCATTAATATCGCAGGGGGAGCAGAGCAGGTTTGGGGAGAAAGTGGAAACCAGACATCTTTGTTCGATGGTTCATTTTCTGCTCCCTCCACTAGGACATAAGCAGGAGCTTATCTGTTTATTCATTGATAAATCCCCAGTTCCTAAGGCAGCGCATAATTCAAGGTCAATACATGTATTTGAATGAATGGATCCCCATTTCACCCCAGAGAGATCAAACAATCTGCCCAAGGTCTCACAGCTGATGTATTATAGAGCTGGAATAGTTGTACCTTATCCTCAGCCCCACACCTGCGAGGACCCTTCTGCCAGGACAGCCCTGCCTGGTGTTAGTCCAGAATTCATTGAACAGATTCAGTCTTTCCCTGTCAGCCAAACCCTTCTAACGGCACCCTTCCCCCAGTGAAGTTAAGTGACCTTGAGAATTTTTTCAGTGAGGTTACTACCATTCAGGTCTGGGAATTGCTGGTACTCCTGCCATGCAGAATGAGGGATGTCATTGCTTCTTTCCAGGGACAGATTCTGGCAAATGATGTGGCAATGGAAGAAACTGAAGTCGCTGCCAAAAATGGCCGAATTTACACACTGTCTGGAGTTCTCATTCCTCCCTCTATTGTCCCAATACTGCCCCATCGATGTGATGAAACAAAGAGAGAATTAAAACTGGTAAGAAAAGTAGAAAAATCAGGCAACCCCCTCGGGTTCCCTCCCACTGTGGGAGCTTTTCTGTCTTCTCAATAAATCTTGCTTTCTAAAAAAAAAAAAAAAACAGAGAGAGTAGAAAAATAAACAAGAACCCCAAAACAGCTCCCCAGAGCAGACAACATCCCACTCCACACAACTCTGAGGAAGCTGATGAGGAAAGTTTTACCACAGGAGCCTCGACCCTGAAGGGCTTCTGTCTTCATCAAGACACAGGTGGGTCTGAGGTCCCATCTCACAAACTTGGAACCAAGGTAGACGCTGCCCAGGAATATTATCCTCCTAGGGCTGCCGCAACAAATTCCCCCCCTGGGAGTCTTCGTACAATAGTATCTTATTCTCTCACAGTTCTGGAAGCCAAATTCAAAAGCCAAGATGAGCATTGCTCCCTCCGAAGCCTCTGGGAAGGAATCCATCCTCGCCTCTTTCTGGCTTCTGGTAGTTCCCAACAGCCTTTGGTCTTCCTTGGCTGGAGTTGCGTCCTGTCTCTGTCTCCATCTTCCATGGCCTTCTGCCCTGATGTGTCTCTGTGTCTCTCCTCTCTTCGTAAGGATACAGCCATTAGATTTAGGGCCCACCCTGATTCAGCATGACCTCATCTTACCTTAACCAATTGCATCTGCATAGACCCCATTTCCAAATAAGATCACATTCTGAGGTTCCAGGGGGACAGCGTTTTTGGAGAGACACTATTTAACCCACTACTCCAGAGCTCCGGGATCAGATCAGGGTTTCTTTCCCTGGGATTTAAGATCGGTCTCCGACCTCTTCCTTCCCCTGCCCCAGGCCCATAGCCTTACTCCCTCTAAGAGGGGCTTAAAATAGAAGTTCTTCTCAGGGAGATGCTCTGGCCTAGCCAGTCACCATCTTTCTGCAGTCTCTTTTGAAAATCCGGCGATTTTTCCCATGAGTACCAGTACACTCTAATGGCCTTTCCCATTTCCATAGCAAATTTTTGGCTCAGCCAGTTTTAATCAAAGCACCCCCCAATTCCATTACTGCGGGGCATGCAATCGTTCAGTTCCCATGGAAACCATAAACCCCAATTGTAGCAATAACAGATCTGGGTCTTTCTTTTCCATATCCTTGGAACATGGGAATTGAATGAGGAAAAATGGCCCCATTTTATTCATTTGACTTTTGTTTGTTTTTTGATAACCTCTTCTTTCTGTGAAGGCTGGAAATAACTACTAAGCACCTGGCATAAGACTGTGGCGGGTTCTTTTGATTCCAGATGTTTTTGTTTTGTTTTTGAGTTGGAGTCTCACTCTGTCGCCCAGACTGGAATGCAGTGGCACACTGCTGGCCACCACAGCCTTGACCTGCTGGGATCCAGCCACCTTTCTGCCTCAGCCTTCCAAGTAGCCAGAACTACAGGTGCATGCTACCACGCCCGGCTAATTTTTGATTTATTATAGGGACGAGGTCTCGCCAAGTTGCCTGGGTGGGTCTCGAAGCCGAGGACACAGGCAATCCATTCGCCTCGGCCTCCCTAAGTACTGGGATTACAGGTTGAGTCACTGAGCCTGGCCCTGATTCCAGATGTTTTAATTGATGTGACGACTCTAGCATGTTGTGGGCTATTGAGGACTGGGCTAGTCCTCTGTGCCAGTCACATACCATCTGGGAGATTTGATACCATTCTGAGCACCCTCTTTAATAGAGACAGAAACGTAGTCATGTCTAGTCAGTCCTTGGCAGTGGCTTATGTTTGGTTCATTCTTTGGAAATCTTAAGCATCTGAAGGTGTGCCACCTGGCTTAGATGGAGGTGAGGACCAGAACATGCCAGAGAGGGTAGGCTCATCTGGTAGTCCAAAGATGAAAACAGAGGGAAAACAGGGCCTCTGCAGAACGGAGGAAGGGACTAACAGTCAACAATCAAATGAGCTTGAAAGCTTCCGACACTGGGCGGCTGCCATTGTGGTTCCTGGAAGGAGTTCTGCAGAGGGAGAGGGCACCCTAAGTGCCACCTTGGGGCAGGGTTGTTCTGTTTCTGACTATTCAAAAGCTTTTTCTTTTTCTCCACCTCTCGCAGGACAGACTCAAGATGTGGCTTTGAGCTGCAACCCAAAGAATTTGAGTTCCATGAGGGAAAAGACCTTCTCAATAGCTGCCTTAGAATAAACCCTTCCTGTGCTATTTTTCTCTAGGTTTAAAGTCCAATTTGTCTGCTCTGTGTGGTTTAGGACAGTTATGATTGAGTCCATTAAAAGTCTAAATACATTCTCTGTAAAGTATTTAGGACCAACAAAGAGTAGGAGCAGCAAGTTCCTTTTGGAAGTCTCAATTTTCACCAAGCTGAACCCATAGCTGCCCTTGGGCATGTAAGTTTGGATTTTAGAGGTCTGATAATACCATTTTGTATTAGCGAGGATCTCTGCAGGAGACAGAATTTATCCGTGATAGTCCAAATGAAGAGACTTTCATGAAGAAGCTCCTGCAGGGGTGTGGCCAGGGCTAAGGAAACCAACAAGTTATGCTGGAGTTTACAGGGAGAAGTGATGGCAAGAAACCATGGCCACTGAGGACGAAAGAGCCTGGGATCAGGGCCTGGAGACATTGAGCCCAGGAGAGCAGGAAGAGTGGAAGAGGTGACAGTCACCAGGAGCTGTAGGGATGGTGCCAAGGCAGAGAGGGTGCAGGGAAGAAATCCTTGGCCTCACTCTCCTACCTTCCACAAGCCTTCTGGTGACTCACACTGGACAAAATCAGCTGGACACAGGCAAGATGTCTTCCTACTGGGGCACAGAGCTAGTTGGAAAAGGTCAGAGAGCAAATCTGGAGAGACTGGAGACACGCCATTCTGTCCCTCCTGAATCAGAACCAGCGGAGGAGAGTCCTGGAGACTGAAAAGCAGAAGTTTCGTGTTCAGTCTTATTGCCGCTAAGCTAGTTGGAGAGCATTCTTAAGTCTGGGGCCAAAGTTAATACTCGGTCCCTGGCATAGGCGGACAACTGCAGTGTCCCCTAAGGTGCAGGTGTCTCCTTGCATGCAGAGCGTTGGTCAGAAGCCTGCGGCCTGCAGACAGGTTGGCGCTGATGGAAGGAGAAGAGGGGCCCGCCCTGAGCAGGTTCAGCTGCTTCTCCCAACCTACCCCACCTCAATAAGGACTTCACTTCTTTTCCCTGGGGGCAGCAGAGCGACAGGAGTGGTGCTTCCTTCAAGAGGAGGGAAGCAGGAAGCCAGGGACAGGGCCATCCCCCCTGCTGCCTCTCACAGGGACACCTGGGCTGACCTACTGTCTTTTCCTCAGGGCACTTGCGTAAGCTGTTCCCTGGTGTACTGGAGCAAATGTCCTCCCAACTCGGAGCGCACAGTGAGTGTGACAGCGTTGTGAAACCACGTGGTTCTCAATGGTCTACCTTTCTTCTTTAAAATATATTAACTGGGGTGGGGGAGGAGGAAAGGGGAGTGACAGTAGTCGAAATCTCCCTGGGGGGGGGACACACCTCATCAACAAGTGTACCTGCACGATGAATATTTGCGTACCCGACCCTGAATTGTGCTCCACAATTTCAAAACAAAAAAATTTATAGCCGGGCTTGGTGGCTCAGCCTGTAATCCCAGGGCTTTGGGAGGCTGAGATGAGTGGATTGCCTGAGCCCGCGGGTTCGAGACCCGCCTGGGCAACTTGGCGAGACTTTATCTCTACAATAAATCAAAAATTAGCCGGGCGTGGTCGTGCACACCTGTAGTTCCAGCTACTCGGACGGCTGAGGCGGAAGGATAGCCAGAGCCCAGCAGGTCGAGGCTGCGGTGGCCGGGAGCAGCCACTGCACTCCACTCTGGGCGACTGAATGAGACTCCAACTCAACAAAAAAAAATTAATAAGTTAAAAAAATAAACAATAAAATATATTAACTGCAGCTGGGGTAATAGAAGATGTGCTCTCAGCCTGCTACCTGGGGATGGTCGAAAGAGAGCCCGCAGGCCTGTGTTGGCGTATCTGTTCATTGACCCAAGCCAAGTTGTTCAACTTTTTTACTCTAATTTTCTTCACCTGTAATAGTAATAATACTAGGATTAATGTAGATAAAGGTGCACAACCAATACCTAAATTGAATAGCCACTCAGAAAAGGTCCCTCCCTACTTTCCTTCTCAAATAAAAGCCAGTGTTTGCATTTGCTCTTCCTACTCAGCCTTCTGGACAGAAATACAAGAGACATCAGGAAAATGATACTGGAGCTATCGGCAACATGTGTGGATAGAGGATGTAATCATACATCACACAGAGTGCTTGGTTTCAGGGGCATAGGGCCGAGCAAGATATCGTTTTGTTGTTTTCGTCTTGAAACATTCCATCTCAAAAGGAAAACAGACAGCCGTACAGTGATCTATAACTCATATACCAAGTACTTTATTGGTGGCAAAAAGCAAAGTGCTCCAAGGTGCAAGTGATGACAGAAATTTCTGCTTGTAAGTTCATAATAAGAAAGAACTTTCCAACCCGAAGTTTTATGAAACGCTAGACTTGGTCATTACGGAAGGCGATGCTCTCTTTACTGTAATCCTAATGCTCTAGTAATCATTAAAATCAAAGAGGCACAGGTGCTCGGACATGTATTTTGCTGAGTGACGCCATCACCCCAGGTCCTTGAGGGTGCTGCCAAGCAGGGAGGGGGAGAGGAAGGCGAAGATGAGACCCCGCCACCTGGTGTCACCGCGACTGCTGTGTGCCAAATGCTGTTCTCCTGCTCCGTGTAGCAGTCCCACAGGCAGGCGGACGAGCGTCCTCACCACATGACCGGGAAACTAAGGCGAGGAAACACAGCGTGCCTCACGCAAGGTCACTCCTCCCACGATCCTATGACCCTCACCTGGTTCATTCTCCTGAGACCCAGCAAGAGGACTGTGGTGTCCCCTTCTCAGTGACCTCAGAATTCCTTTATACACCTAAGATTGTAGGATTCTGCAGCCTAGGAAGGTCTCATTGCTCTCTTCTTGAGCAACAGCCTGCGGTGAAGGGGTGAGTCTGACATACAAAAGTGGTTATCTAATGCAAAATTAGAGCCAGGCACTAAATTCTTCTAGCAAAACTTGACATCAGCATTATTGTCACACTTCACAGATTAGGCTTCGGAGGCCCACAGAGACTATATGACTTGCTCATGTGATAAGACCCAGCCTGTGGACCTGATACTAGCAATATTTCTTAGAAAAAATGATTTAACCTGTCTGGGCCTCAGTGTCCATATCTGTAGAAGACATGAAGAACACCCAGATGGAGCTGAAGGTTGATGAACTCATACATGGGATGGGTCTGGCCCATAAGGAACCTTCAGTAAATGGTCGTTCTAGATCCTTACTAGTGGGCCTTGGTGGCTGGAGAGTGTAAGGACGACTCTTCATCTGCCCCCACTCCTAAAAGAAACACTCAGCCCGTCGCTATTTTGTTTGGTGGATCTTTCCACAAAGCAGAGATAGACTCTTCACTGGCTCTGAAATTTCTCTACAGGAGTTTAGGGATGGCTGTAGATCTGAAAGGGAGTCCAGGCCAACCCAGAGTGAATAGAAAGTGTTTTCTGATCAATTAGAGATGTCTGCCATGGTGTGACAGGCCACAGACTATGCAACCCAGGCCTGTATCTTCCCAACAAGGCAACAACCTAAAGAGGGTGTCTGAGTTCTGACTTGGACTCAAGTGTGCCGGTAGATCCAGCCTCTTTCCTGCCATCAGTGGTGAGAAGAAGTAGACCAGCACGTGTTTGTCGAGGCTGAGTAATGCCAAGGCCCTTGGAGTGCAGACACGATGCTTCCCCCCTTGGCTTTCTTCCAGGCACTCTTCACACACAGATGTATCTACAGGACAAGGACCATGAAAAGCGGCTGTGCCCGGTACTGTAATGCCACCGTGCAGGTGAGGCGTGTGTGACAGGCAGTCCCAGGGCCGTGCTCTTGGGCTCCAGGGTCTGTGTAGTCACAGGTGGCCCATGGGATGTTGGTGGTGTCTTCTTGCAGGGGAAAAGGTGGATTCTCTACACAGTGGCCGGGCCACACCTTCCCTGCATCACACCCTCCCGTGGTTCCCCCTTAACACAGAGCCCACGCTGAACACTTCACCCATGTGGCCCGCCCTCCCCCCCTGCTCTCACCTGCCTCTTGCCCTCATGCCTACCTCAGAGCATGCAATTGTCAGTCCCTTCCTCCAAACGCTCTTCCAGGTTTCCTTGCTGCTGACTCATCTTCCAATTCTGCATTAACTGTCACCGCTTCTGTCACCACCCAAACCACAGTGCCCCCGAATTCTGGCCCTACCTACAACTGCTGTACTATAGCTCTTGTTTTCCTAGCATTTACCATTCTCTAAAATGACTTCTTTTTTTTTTTAAGTGGACTTGTCAACTCTTCCCCAACTTAGAATGTTGGCTCTGAGTGTGAGTTTCCACTGTCCATGTTGGAGCCAGGCTGGCACCACGGGAGGGGCCCCATAGATCTGTGGTGACCAGATGACTGGGTACTAGTCATGCCATCATCTGTCAAAGCAAAAGTTCACAAAGAAGGGCTAACACGGTTTATTATAATCTTGAAAATTAAAAAGCATCTCCTCCGAGACATCGGCGTGGTACTTAGGGTTTCAAAGGACAACCAATGTGCCTTTTGTTTCTCAGATCCCAAAGTGCTGCAAAGGCTTCTACGGGCCCGATTGCAGCCAGTGTCCAGGAGGCTTCTCGAATCCATGCTCAGGAAATGGACAGGTGAGAAGGACAGTCCCTGATACACACTTTTTCAGGAATGCTAATGGTTGACCTTTCTCAAGTAGAGCAGTAATTTTTCAAACCTCTAAATCAAAAAATGATACAATGCCAGCCACTATTCCCAGGAAGGAAAAAAAAAAAACCATCAGTTCCTGATAGAACAGGCGTCTCAGTAGAAGGAATCTTGATATGGAGACAGGGAGGTAGAGAGAGAAAGAGTCCTGTCATGTTTCATGTTGCTTCCAGTCTCTCCTTCTTAATTGCTGACTGTGAGACCTTGGACTCAACAAGGCTCCTGGGCCTCCCTTTCTTCTTGTGGGAGATGTCAGGGTTGACCTGCCTTGCTCTCCAAGCCTTTTTTCAGGACTAAGATTTTATGAAACTTAAAGTGGGGGAGGGGAAGCCCTGCCAAGTGATTGCTTTTTTTTTTTTGAGTAGGTGTCTCACTCTGTTGCCCAGGCTGGAGTGCAGTTGCATAATCATGACAATCACAGCTCACAGCAGCCTACAGGGTCTCGCCATGCTGCCTAGGCTGCTCATGAACTCCTGGGCTCCAGCAATCCTCCTGCCTCAACCTTCCAAAGTGCTGGGATGACGGACACGAGCCACCACCCACAGCCTAGCGATTGCATTTTTGAACCGATCTGCAATACTTAGTAAGATGTAAAGGCCAAAATTTCATTCATCTAGCTTGAAGGTCAAAGCTAAGCAAATGAAGGCAAAAAGCAGTTGTGATTCCCATGAGGAAATTACTGATCTGTGTGTTTCATAAATCCACATCTACAAGATGGCTCTTTCCAGGAAAAAGAAAACCTGCACAGCCCTCCGTGGGGATACCATGTAATAAGAGAACAGGGGGAGGTCAGTGCTATTGGGCAGAGGCTGGGAAGGTAACCACAGTCAATGCTGATAGCACTCTACCTGATGCCAACACACCTCTGCTTTCCTCAAGGAGTCTCAAAGATTCCTTTCAAGGGAGAATGAATCTGAGTTCAGGGAAGGCAGGCCCTGAGACGAAATCATCAGGGGCCCCTTCGTCTGTGTGTTTTCCTAACGACCCCGGGGCCTGACTTTGCTCCCAGTGTGTAGACGGCCTCCACGGCAACGGGACATGCATTTGCGAGGATGGCTTCCAAGGCTCCCAGTGTCAGTTCTGCTCTGATCCCAACAAATACGGACCTCGGTGCGACAAAAGTAAGTGGCGCTTCCAGCATTTTCTCCCACCTGTAAGCAAGGCTCCCCCTCGCACCACAGCAGCCTTTGCTGGATTCCCTTGCTGGGGTGTGCTGTAGTCACAGGGCATTTCTTAACCTCTGGTTCTCCAAGGATAGCACATGCCAGAGGCTGGGCCCCACCTGAAGGTTCCTGGTTCAGTAGGCCCAGGTGGGGCCTGAGATTATGCTTTTCTAACAAGCTCCCAGGAGATCCCAGCATTGCTAGTCCAGAGACCACACTTTGGAAATTTTCTCAAGGTTCCTTCACATACACGAAGGGGCAGTGGTAGGTTCTGTACCAAGACACAGATTCATTCAGTACAATTCAGGCTGTTCCTCTATCTGCAACTGTCAGATGAAGATGAGGATAACATTAGTAAGTGCCTTGTAAGGTTAGGGCAGGTCACTGATGGAAAACACTTGCCCTAGAAAAACACCCGTACATAGTAAGTGCCAAAAATATGCTCTTGTATGTAATAATAAGCTATTATTATCTATCATTGCTGTTGCTGAAAATTCTAGGTATAGGGACATACATGTCAGGAAGCATGTAAAACTTGTAGAAAGTTCCACAACAATGGGCATTGAAAAAAATGCAGTTATGCAATCTTAGAAAGTACAATATATACTTTAAATAAATGTATTTATGTGCTTTAAATAAATTTAAATAGAATGCATGATGTGCACATTTGGATAAGTATGTGCATATTTTCAGGTATAAATTTCTAAGCTGACAGCTTGCTGTGAGATCCGACCAACCTAAAGTCCTCATTCTGCCACGTACTGACTGTCTGACCTTAGAAAAAGTCTCTCCACTTCCCCTACTATAATGAAGATAATATTGGGACCTACTTGATAGGTCGTTGACAGGACTGTCTCGGGGCTTTTGTCACAGAGCTTGCACCCAGCAAGTCATCCCCAACCAAAGTAGCTCCTGTGACCTCCCTACTAGCTCCATACCTTCCTTACCAAACACACATCCCTTCCCTCTTACTCTTACTGGCCTCTGATCCGCCAGAGCACAGCAGGGTCAGGGCTGCTGAATCCCATTCCAGTGTTTCTTTTGCCAAATTAGACTTTCAAAGTAGAAGAATTAGGGAATTATTTCAAGGCCGGAGGACGCTGGCATTTGTCTGAGACAGGCGGGGACGTGGAGGCAGGAAGGGGCAGTGGGCAAGACACAGAGTTGTGGGGGAGGGCAGTAGGTGTGGTGGGCAAAACGCTCGGGTGGAGGGTGGGGCAGAGGGGCAGTGGGCAGGATGCAGAGACTGGAGGGGCGTTGGGTTTCATCTCTAAAGCCTCTCATTTGTTCTTGTGGCTGCCCACGGTCCAAGGCAGGGGTCTTGTTTCTTGCAAATTAAGCTCTGCCTAAAATTGTCTGAAAGTCTTTTTTGTTTTCAACCCCGATGCAATCTTGCAGCCTCCTCTCTCAGTGTCTGTCTTCTCTCGCCTGGACATTGGCTCCAAGCACGCCCGCGGTCATTCCTCTCCCATCAGTCCCTTCTGGGACAAAACCCCGGATTCCCTCATTTCCAATTGTATTTCAAATTCCTGCCATCTTCCTCTGAGAATCTTTGTGTCCATTTACCTACGTGCTGGGAGGCTGAGTCATGTGCCCACACACGTTGCAAATCTTTTTTAAATACCAGTCATCAAAAGTGAATGAAACAAGCCGGGCTCGGTGGCTCAGCCTGTCATCCCGCGCCTTTGGGAGGCTGAGGTGAGTGGATTGCCTGAGCCCGCGGGTTCGAGACCCGCCTGGGCAGCGAGACCTCATCTCTACAATAAATCAAAAACTCAGCCGGGCTTGGTAGCGCGCGCCTGTAGTTCCAGCAACTTGGAAGGCTGAGGCGGAAGGATTGCCGGAGCCCAGCAGGTCGAGGCTGCGGTGGCCGGGAGCGGCCACTGCACTCCAGTCTGGGTGACAGAGTGAGACTCCAACTCAATTAAAAAAAAAAGTGAATGAAACAACTGAAGGTGAAAATAATAACAGGGGAGAGCAGGTGTTGGCAGTCCCCAGATGAGGCAGAAATCTGAAGTGGTACATTATGACTTACATGCAAAATCTGGTAGAAAGATTGGAGAAGGCAGTGGGCCACCCAGAGGCAGTATCCCACACCTCTGACATGCACCATGAATACGGAGACAGTCCTTCAAAAGGACCAGCTGCATATGTGCAAGCATCTGACTCGCTGATTGCCAGTCCTATGGCAGAGAACTTGAAGATCAGTAAAGAGATTGGGGGAACCATGCAGAAACATGTGGCGCTGGTCCACACAGGTTTGAAGTTGGAGTGAGCTCTCTGGGTTATAACCTCTCAGTGCCAGCAGCCAGCAGGCAATAAGCTTTCTGATTTACTGGCGCCCATCTCAGAACTGATCCAAGAAGTGATAACCTTTCGGGAGAAGAACCAAGGCAGCAAGTATTCAATCACCTGTCAGTTGGCAGCGAAAGTATCCAGGCCCTGGGCTGGGTGGCTATGGCTCCAAGTCTGGCCCCTATGAAAGAAATGAATGATGCTGCCGTGTTTTATACAAACCGAGTCCTCAGGGAGTACAAAGATGTGGATAAGAAGCACATAGACTGGGTCAAAGCTTACTTGAGTTTATGGACAGAGCTGCAGGCTTGCATTAAGAAGTTCTGTACCACCGGACTCGCCTGGAGCAAAACGGTACCTGCGACAAAAGAACTAAGTGAATTGCCATCTGGACCCTCTGCTGGATCAGGTCCTCCTCTCCCCCACCAGGCCCACCTCTTCCCACAGCCCCCAGCAGTTCAGGCTCCAGTGACTCTGCTTCCCGCTCAGCACTGTTTGCACAGATTAATCAGGGAGAGCATCACACATGCCCTGAAACATGTATCTGATGACAGGAAGACCACAAGAACCCTCCCTAAAGGCTCAGAGTGGTCCAGTATGTGGTGACCCCAAGTCATTTTCTGCATGGAAACCCCAAAAGAACCTGTCCCCCAAGCCAGCTACAAAGAAGGAGCCAGTTCTACTTGCACTGGAGGGCAAGAAGTGGAGAGTGGAAAATCAAGAGAATGTTTCCAACCCGGTGATTAATGACACAGAACTGAAATAGGTGGCTTACATATACAAGCGTGTCAAGACAACATTGCAAATCAAGGGCAAAATTAACTCCATTACAGCAGATAACTGTAAGAAACTTGGTCTGGTATTTGATGATGTGGTGGTCATTGTGGAGATAATCAATAGTAGGGATGTCAAAGTTCAAGTAGAGGGTATTATTTCCATCAACAAAACAGATGGCTGCCACGCTTATCTGAGTAAGAATTCCCTGGATTGTGAAATAGCGCCAAATCTCTTGAGGTGAACGCCCTCATTCCTACAGAAGGCAGTGACTTTAATGAGTTTCCAGTTGCTGAGCAGTTCAAGATCCTATGAAATGGGCGAAGCTGGTCACCATAGTGACAGAAATTGCTAGATAAGTGAAGTGCCACTGGGTTCTTTGCCCTCCCTTCACACCATGGGATAAATCTGTATCAAGACAGTTCTTTTCTAGATTTCCTCTTTCTGCTCTTAAACTGCTTCTCTGTTCTGAGAAGCACAACTACCTTCCTTCATTGAAATATACCTCAGGCTGAGATTTGGAGTGGGATAGCAGGTCAGTTGATCTTCAGCAGGAAGGTGCAACTTTTCTTTTCTTTCTTTCTTTCTTTTTTTTTTTTGAGTTGGTGTCTCACTCCATCACCCAGGCTGAAGTGCAGTGGCATGCCCACGGCCACCCCAGCATTGACCCACTGGGCTCTGGCGATCCTTCTGCCTCAGCCTTCCAAGTAGCCGGGGGAACTACAGGTGCATGCTACCATACCCAGTTACTTTTAGATTTATTGTAGAGACGACGTCTCGCCAAGTTGCCTGGGCTGGTCTCAAACCTGCAGGGTCAGGCAATCCACTTGCCTCGGCCTCCCAAAGTGCTGGGATTACAGACTGAGCCACCAAGCTCAGCCAAGTTTTCCATATCAGCTCAACCATACCGCCAGTCCATTCTTAAGGAACTACAGACCCGGACTGGTGCATTTTAGCTTTCAGCTTTGGGAGTAATTCTACCCACAGTCCTTTGGGAAATAGTCCCAGGAATTAACAGATCAGAATGTTCGAAATAATCTTTTTCTAACAGTAAGTATGAAGGTAGCAGAAACTGGTGTGATTCCAGATGGTTCCTCTAACCTAACTAATTTTTTTAGTGTTGATAAGCAAGGCAAGGGTTGCACTGGACCAAAGGCTGAGGCTTGGCCATCTAGCGTTCTAAGCAAAACTGTTTCCCATAAACATTCCTTTTATTCTGCGTTTCATCCTGGGTCTGCCTGTACCACGAGATAGGAGGTTCTCTGGTACCAGCTGCTGTAGCAGTGCCCCTTTTATCCAAGTTAAAGGAGTCTTAGACCTTTCTCTCTCTGGGATTCTTGCCTAGCACCTTCCTTCAGAGATGATTTTAAAAGAAAAACAACACACCATTCCAAGGAGTCTAGCATTCCTTTCTCCTTCCCTGCTTGGTGCCTGTCACCCATCTTCACTGCCTCCTTTTCCCTGTCATGCCTGGAGAACGAAACTCTCCACTGCAGGCTGGTTTTAGGTCTTGATTTATGTAAGAATCTTGCACAGCATTGCTAATGTCAATTTCAGTTTATTCCCTCTAGGACAAACACTTACCAAAATATGTAACTTTTTGGTGGGAAAAGAGATTGTCCTGTGACTTCTACCCTTCTGCCTGTGGAAATAAATCTTTATATACTTAAAGTTATACAGAAAATAGAATAAAGTTAATACCAAAAAAAAAAAAAAAACCCCAGAAAATGGTAGCAGGTGTGGAAATGCCAGTTAATATAACGATCTGCTGTGTTTACACTCAGGCATTCACAGAAATGGACTTGGAAACCCAGGTTCAAGTCTCTACTTGGGAACTTAGTGGCAAGTTGGACGGTTTGCTTCACCTCTCTGGGTTTCAGTTTCCTCATCTGGAAAATGGGGGTTATAAAAGTACCTAGACCAGGTGCAGCAACTCACACTTAGAACCCAACACTTAGGAATGCTGAGGTGGGAGAATTACTTGAATCCAGGAATTCGAGACCAGCCTGGGCAGCATAGCAAAACCTGGTCTCTACGAACATAAAAGAGAAAAATAAAAAAATTAACCGGGTACAGTGGTGGGTGCCTGTAGTTCCAGCTACTTGGGATGCTGAGGTGGAAGGATAGCCTAAGTCCAGGAGGTGAAGCCTGCTGTGAGCCGTGATCATCATAATTTTGCCACTGCATTCCAGCCTGGGTGACAGAGTGAGACCCTGACTCCAAAAAAAAAAAAAAGAAAAGTTCCTGCCTTCTGGGATCGACCTGCTGGGCCCCAGCGATCCTTCTGCCTCAGCCTTCCAAGTAGCCGGAACTACAGACGTGTGCTACCATGCCCGGCTAATTTTTTATGTATTGTAGAGATGAGGTTTTGCCAAGTTGCCCGGGCTGGTCTCGAACCTGTGGGCTCAGGCTGTCCATTCGCCTCGGCCTCCCTACATCCTAGGATTATAGGCTGAGCCACCGAGTCTAGCCAGACTGGTGAGTTTTAATGTTGTGTGTGAAAGGCTGACCCAGTGCCTCAGATGGAGCCAATGCCCAGATGACACCCATTAGTTATCTTTTTTTTTTTTTGAGTTGGAGTCTCACTCTGTCACCCAGGCTGGAGGGCAGTGGCACGCTCCCGGCCACCGCAGCCTTGACCTGCTGGGCTCCGGCGATCCTTCCGCCTCAGCCTTCCAAGTAGCCAGAACTACAGGCGCGCACTACCACACCTGACTAATTTTTTATTTATTGTAGAGACGAGGTCTCGCCAAGTTGCCCAGGGAAGGTCGCAAGCCTACTGGCTCAGGTGACACCCATTAGTTATCATTGGTTTGCTGCGACAGAGAGTTAAAACAAACACGCACTGGGCATCGGGGCCCTGCCAGGGTGAGAAATCTCTTCTGTTTATTCCAGAATATCTTCATGAAAGACGAGAAACTTCCAGGCTAAACTCTCCATCATGAGATGGTTGAAAATGGAGATCCTTGGCCTTTTTTTTTTTGAGTTGGAGTCTCACTCTGTCGCCCAGACTGGAGGGCAGTGGCCGCTCCCAGCCACCGCAGCCTCGACCTGCTGGGCTCCGGTGATCCTTCCGCCTCAGCCTTCCGAGTAACCAGAATTACAGGCACGCGCTACCACGCCCGGCTGATTTTTTTATTTTATTGTAGAGATGAGGTCTCACCTGCCCAGGCGGGTCTCGAACCTGCGGGCTCAGGTGATCCACTCACCTCAGCCTCCCAAAGGCGCGGGATGACAGGCTGAGCCACCGAGCCCAGCTTGATCCTTGGCCTCTGGCGGTGCATCTTATCTTCCTCCCACACCCACACACATCTAGAGGGACCCTGGGACCCACCCCTCCTCTTGGGTAGGACAGTCAAGCTGGCCAAGGGCCATCCCAAGCACTCTGAGGAACGCTCGAGGTCCCGGGAGGTGCAGCCTGAGTCTTCCTGCAGCACAGCCCCAGGCTGAGTGATGAGGGGCAGCCGGGGGGGTCCCTGTCCTCCAGGATGCTTGGGCTCCATGCTCAGCCTGTTTCCCAGGCCGTGAGCACCCCTCTTCCCTCTCTTTCAGAATGTCTGTGCATTCACGGGACGTGCGACAACAGGATAGACAGCGACGGGGCCTGCCTCACGGGCACGTGCAGAGACGGCTCGGCGGGGAGATTCTGTGACAAGCAGCCCTCAGCCTGTGGGCCCTTCGTGCAGTTCTGTCACATCCATGCCACCTGTGAATACGGCAATGGGACAGCTAGGTGGGTCTGTGAGGAGACGCTGATGACACACAACTCCTGTGCTAACCCAAGATGGAGCTAACCCACAGCTAAGGCCTGTTCTCTCCAGCTGGCAGTGTGAGTTTTGTGGAAGGACCTCGGTCTGAGCTAGTTCAAACTGCTTTGAAACTTTGAGCAAATGGCTTCATCTCTCTGAACCTCACTGTCCTCAATAGTACAAGAAAGAGGATGTCACACACCTAGCAGGGCAGTGGTGGAGATCAGAGAACTGAATGTAAAATCACCCAGCACTAAGGCTAGCACGTCATTGGTATTCCATCATGGAAACTATAATTATATCACACGTCAAGGGAATTATTTGTCCACCAACTCTCCAACCTTTGAAAACGCCTTTACTTCCTAAGGCTGTTCATAGCAGCTCCCTTGTTAAAGGCATCTTGCAGGAAACTAGGTCTTCAGTCAGTAGATTGCCATGTTTCCCTAAACTGTCTAACATTCTGCAGTGGGTTTGAGGGAGAAGAATGCCAGAGGGAATATTCCTCTCCAGGAATATCTGGTTCAAGGGCAGTGAAATACCCCATGAAAACAGAGGATGTCTGGAATTCTCGGTCCTATGTTTACACCACTTTTCTTAATTTGTATTTGCAAAGTAATTTACTTACTTGTTTCAGTCTGTCTCCCCCACTAGACTAGAGTGTAGGCTGCATGAGGCCAGGGCCAAGGCCTCCTCTTCTCCACAGTTGTACAATAGAAACCATCTCCATAAGGAGTTAGGATCAACATCAGTGCATGAGGCAAAAAACCACAAGAAATCAAAATCACCCTTAAAAGCTCCTAAACCATCCACAGGGGACGGTCCACTGGGGACTGCATGTACTATAGTACTTTAGACAAGTCAAGTTGCATGGAAATACATCAACCTATTCCTTCATTAGGGCTACAGCCAACATATTTTGTTCCTGTAGGCCACTTGAACCGTGAACAATATTTATTTTAATTTTTGTGAAGCATGTATGACTGAATTTGCAGGTGAGGGTGTGACTGGGCCACACAGTGTCCCCAGCGTCTACACAGGGCACTCAATTAAAATTTTGGTTGAACATATGAGTGAATAGCCCACATTTAATAGTGAAACTATCCCATGTATCATTTTGAGAGGAGTATCTGAAGAATAATGGGTCAGGAAACTAAGCCAGCACACAGAATAAGACATCTGAGAACGCTGTGTCTGGGAATACATATGTATAGATACAAATATCAATTCACAGGTCGAGAAGGGAAGCGGAAAAGACTCATCTGACTGTCATTTTCAAATATTTTAAGAACCGTCATACGGAAGAAAGGGTAGACCTGTTTTCTGCTGAACCAGAGGTCAGAGCTAGCATTTCTCAACAGTTATAAAGAGGCAGGTTGTGGTTCCCATAGGAGTGGAAACTGCCAGTATAAGTCATGGAATCCCAGTGCTCTGCTCAATGCTCCTGGTGCATTCGCTCACTTAATCTTCACCCCAGTCTCATGCAGGAGGTAGTAGATCCATTTTGCAGATGAGGAAACAAAGTCTCCCAGTTGTTAAGGGACACATGCGAGGTCCACAACTTCTAAGAGTTGGGACCCGGATTCCCCCTCAGTTGTGTCTGACTACAGATCCTGAAAGTCCCCCTGAACACTGG
Organism: Carlito syrichta; assembly: GCF_000164805.1. Classification (NCBI taxonomy): domain Eukaryota; kingdom Metazoa; phylum Chordata; class Mammalia; order Primates; family Tarsiidae; genus Carlito; species Carlito syrichta. Next base: position 36,244 of record NW_007033789.1, read on the forward strand.
CTTCTTCCACAAGAGCAAGCCATCAAGCCACCAAGCCGTGAGCCGGCCTGCTGTCACGGCCTGGCCCTCTTCCAGGTGGTCAGTGCTTATCTTCTGGGGCTGACGGCTGCGCTCTTCTTTGCAGCTGCATTTGCAAAGCAGGCTATGAAGGAGACGGGACTGTGTGTTCAGAGATGGACCCCTGCACAGGATCGACCTCAGGAGGCTGTAGCCGCAACGTGAGTGCTGGTCTTTGCTTCCAAGTCACCTGAGCTCTTTTTGGAAGTCCTGAGGGAAGGCATTCCACCAGGCCCTGTCGATCACTTTTCATGTGCATGAAACCCTTGTGCTTGAACCTTGAATTTTGCAGACCGCTGCCAGCTGCCAGGCGCTGTTCGTGAGCCTCCACTTTTTTTAAAATTTATTATAGATATGTGGGGTACAATTCAGGGTTAGGTATATAAACATTGATCATGCAGGTACCCTTGTGGATGAGGTATGCCCCTCCCTCCCCTAGCAGTT
>NW_007033789.1:36780-98863 GCF_000164805.1 Carlito syrichta
ACTACTGCCAAACACTTTCTTATAGTATTATAATTGTTCAAGGTCTGTTTATGAGTGAGAACATATGGAACTCAGTTCTTTGTTTCTGTAATAAATCACTGAGTATGATCGACCCTAAATCCATTCAAGTTGCTGCAAAGTCCATTTATCTGTCCTTCTTTATGGCTGCATAATATTCCATTGTGTATATGTACCACATTTTTTTTAATCCAGTCCAGTTTCGATGGACAACACGGTTGGTTCCATGTTTTTGCTATTGTGAATAGAGCTGCTCTATTCACATAAGGCTCCACTTTCTACATCCGGATATACATGGGGCTTTGGGCTCTTGACAAAATGCAGCCTGAGAATCAGATATTGAGATCAATAGTAGTAACTCTTGATTCAAACGTCACGGGTCACAAGGGACTTGAACGTCTCCAATCACACGTGCTTCTCCTGCCGACCAGGTGAAGTCGGCACTGTTGTCTCTATTTTACTGATCAGGAAACTGATGCTCGGGGAAGTTCAGTGACTTGCCCTAGGTTCTATTATTGTTAGAGGTGTAACCAGAACCCACCATTTCTCTCTCTCCTCCCTTCTGATCACCACCCACCTCCCACACCCCAGTCTTCTTTGTTCCTCACCTACCATTTAACACCGGTCTCTCTGCTTCCCCTCCTACCTATCCACAGTGCACCAAACATCCGCAGCCAGAGGGGCTTGCAGTGAAGCAGATCATGTTTCCGCCAAACTCCTTGGGTAACTTGGCTCTGAAGATAAAATCTAGACCCAAGGGCCTGGCCCCAGCCCAGCAGATTCCCCCAGCAGCCTCATTGGGCAACGATGCATCCTTGGCCTCTCTCTCCATCTCACCCTCTCCTTCAGCCTCCTGTCTGGCCCTCCTGAGAGAGCTGGGAGTTGGGACCGTGGTTAGAAGCTTGGACCCCAGCATGACAGAGGCCTGGGTTCATGCCACCCTGTAGCTGCGTGACTTCGGGCAACGCCTGTTTCTTTATCTATAAAACAGAGACAGCAGCAGTACCTTTCTCAAGATGATTGCTTACTCCTGCAAAACACTGGAAACAGTCGCTAGCCTAATGCCTAGCGTAGTGATGTTGGTAGTGGTGCCATTGGGGCCAGCTCCAAGCAACTGCGCTCTTTATATGATCTCATTCTTTCAAGGATCTCAGTGCAAATTAAGCATTTCTAGAACATGCCTCAGCAAATCCCTTTTTACTTTTGGAATCAAGCAGCTGGAGGATTTGGTGTGAGGATTTGGTGGTTTTGCTTCTTCTTTACCTGTTGCAGGCAGAATGCATCAGAACCGGCCTGGGCACCCACGCCTGCGTGTGTCAGCAGGGATGGACAGGGAGTGGGAGAGACTGCGTCGAGATCAACAACTGCCTCCTGCCCAGTGCAGGTGGCTGCCACCCCAATGCAACCTGCTTATATGTGGGCCCCGGGCAGGTAGGTTGGACGTGGTTGAGAGCAGAGGCAAAGCGGGACTCCTGAGGTGCCCTGTTTTCCCCAGGACATGGAGATCCTTTGGCTAGAATTTACTGCAGCTTTTGTGTTCTTTGTAGCAGTGAGAGTGTGTTCATTGTCACAGGAAACCTACAACAAGGTATTACTCCATCCCGTCTCATAGAAGAGGAAATAGAGGCACCGGAAAACAAAATAATTTGCCCCCATCGCACAGAAAATAAATCAAGGGGCAGGATTTGCATCCGACAGTCTGACTCTAGGGCTGCCCTCTGGGTCCCTTCCCTGGCCCACACCTTAGATCTCTGCAGCTCTCTAGCTAACTGATCACTTTCACACACTCATTTAATGGAACCCAAGGCAGAGAAGGCCACTGCTTGGGAATTAATGGGCTCCAGGGGTGATGTGGCCAACTGCACTAGGACTTGGAAAAGAAGAGGTGACTGACAGGGGTCCCCTCCCGCTCCAGCTCCACCTGCCCCCGCCTCTCACCACAGGTAGGTCCAGCAGGTGTGTTCTACGAGGCTAAGGAGGGCAGAAGACATGGGAGATGGGAACCAGGCTTTGAAATCACCCCTTCCCCCCATCTTTTGAATCTTGATACAGCTTCTCACTTTTATGCTTTAGGATTGAATGCTTTTTAAGACCTGCTCTTTGAGAAATGGATTTGTTCCCCTGAGAAGGGCCCCGTTTATATGAAGCCTAACCTTGCTTACCTTGGATCCTGTGCCTTCTGGATCTCGGACGTCTCATCTCTGTGCACATATTAATACCCAGAGAAACACAGAGCTTGAATGGAACTTGTTGGCACACCAAAGCCCAAAACCCACCTCATGCCTTTCCTTTGGGGAGGAATCCACCCAGACAAATGGAGATCTGGCCTGTTTAATGATATTAAGAAGGAAGCCTCTAGGGCCTCCCTCCACAGCTTTGGTCAGCATTCCTATCCAGGAATGAGTGAGCGGGCGTCTGTCCTGGAGACCACGATGGAGCTGGGCACATGTGCAGATATAAATGGACAGTCCACCATTTATATTGGTCAGAAGTGTCAGAGCATCTCAGGGCCCACGGCTACCCAAGACAGTGATCTATATGGAAATCTTTCTGAGACCCCTCCGGGGAGCTAAAAGGTGGTAAACATGATTAGGAGAAAAGGTTAAAGGACATGGAACTGCTTGGCCAAGAGCATGGCATGATCCCACCCTAGCCCACCCCCCACCCAGCTCCTGAAAAACTGGTGGGACATTGAAGCACCAATCCAGGCAAAGCCAACTGGGAGTTAACTTTTAATAGACCATAATAGGTGCTTCTCAGGGATGGACTCCTGGCAACAGGGTGGGGGACAGATCCGCCTCAGGGAAAATTCTTAGGTCGTAACAGAAAGTCAAATGGTGCTGCTGCTATGGAAAGCAGTAAGGCAATTGCCCAAGAAAAGATAGAGTGCCCATATGATCTAGCAATTCTACTTCTGAGTGTAGACACGGAGAACCAACAACAGCAGGGACCCAAACAGTTACTTGTAGACCCATGTTCAGAGCAGCATTATTCACAGTAGCCAAAAGGTGGAAGCGACCCAGTGTCCATCAGCTGATGAATGGATCAACAAAACGTGGCACTTACATGTGATGGAACACTGATCAGTCATGGAAAGAGAGATCCTGACACATGCTACAACATGGATGAACTTGACGAGAATGTGTGGAGTAAGATAAGTCAGTCACAAAAGGACAAATATTGTGTGATTTCTCTGATCTGAGGTCCCTCGAGTCGTCAGATTCACAGAGACAAAAATTAGAGTGGTGGTTACCAGAGGCTGGGGAAGAGGGAGACAGAGAGTTGGTGTTTAATGGACACAGGGTTTCCATTTGGGGAAGAAGGAGAAGTCCTGGAGATGGGTGGTGGTGATGGTTGCACAAAAATGTGAATGTACTCAATGCCACTGAACGCTTAAAAATGGTTAACATGATACATTTGTCTGGCATGTATTTACCATAATTCTTTAAAAGGGGGAAAAAGAGAAAGAAAACCCAAGCATAACTGATTTGAGAAGAAAAAGGGATGTTTTGGCTCACATACCACATGTGAACCAGCTGCAGGTACAGTGTGATCAGGGCTCCAAAGGCAGCATAAAGAGTCTGGTTTGGGGCCCGGGTTCTTCCCTGGCTCCTGGGCTGAGGGATGGCCTCTAGCACCCTCCAGCTTCCATCATCACCACACTCAGCTAAGCAGAGTAGAGGAAGTTTTCGGGCACCTTCCCCCAGAAACCCAGGACTCATTTTCCTTTACCGGCACAAGCTGAGTGCTTTCACATCCATTCTCATTTTTCCATGCTCCCATCAGCCCTTGCGCACAGGTACAGAAGTCAGGGTGAAGGTGGCCAAAGTGTGGGATGCAGAGATAAGCACAAGCCAAGGCCCTGCCTCTGCCCTGGGGTGAAAGACCTGGCCACATTTTATCATGTGGACTAGAAGAGGGTGGGGGGTGGTGACCACAAAGCCAAATGGGGGTGCAGTTTCCGGAAAGAGAGGGAACGAATGCTAGGCAAACAAGCAACAACATGCTCACATATCCATTCCGTCATGTGCTCATTCATTCGATACTTCTCAGGGCCTCCTGCAGCTCGGCCCCCGGGGTCAGTGGCAGGATTAGCGAACGCCCTGGCCAGGGTCTTCCGCCAGCCTTGGAGAGACACAGTCTTGTGTGAGGCGACAGACAAATGTGTGTAACGCAAATCAATGAACGTCGCAAAAGCCACGAGAAGTAAGCCCCGTGGGCTGGTGGTTCCGCAGCTTTTGAGGGCTGCTTTTCTATTGGTCCTTCCTATTTCTCTGACCACAGAGCCTGCATGTGGGTCTGGAGGAAATTTGCCTTAAAATGTGGCCTCAGGGCCAGGCATGGTGACTCAAGCCTGCAATCCCAGCACTTTGGGAGGCCGAGGTGAGAGGATTGTCTGAGCCCGCAGGTTCGAGACTAGCCTGGACAACATGGTGAGACCTCGTCTCTATAATAAATAAATAAATTTAAATTAACTGGTCATGGTAGTGCGCGCCTGTAGTTCCGGCTACTTGGAAGGCCAAGGCGGAAAAATCGCCGGAGCCCAGTGGGTCAAGGCTGCTGTGGCTGGGAGCGTGCCACTGCACTCCAGCCTGGGCGACGGAGTAAGACTCCAACTCAATAAAATAAATAAATTAATTAAATAAATTGTGGCCCCAGTCCTGATCATGCGACAGATCACTGCCGTCTCCTGTCTTGCCAAGCGCTGAGTAAATGCCTTTGTTTCTGACTCATTTGAGTTGGCTGTTTGCACTTGAAAAAAGGAAAAAAAAAAATGTCTTGATGTCCAAATTCGTTTTCTGGGATTACTGTGACAAAGTGCCACAAGCCGAGTGGCATACATAGAAGAACAAAAGTGTGTTGTCCCACAGCTCTGGAGGCTAGATGTCCAAGGCCAAGGCGTCGGCAGGAGCTGTGAGGGAGAAAGTGTCCCAGGTTTCTCTCCTGGTTCCCGGCATGTTGCTGACTTATATTATTTATATGTGGGAATGCTATATCAGGTGCTTCAATTATAAGAGGGGCTAATCAGTTGCTAAATCCACCAATGATGATAGGCATTACTAAAAAGAAAATGATGAGAAATGCATGGGCAGTGACAATAGCATTGTAGATTTGATCATCTCTTAATAAGGCCCCTGGTTGATTGAGTTCTGCTCGGATTAAAAGGCTAAGGGCTGTTCCTGCTCTCTCAACTCAGGCACCAAAGAGTAGGTACGGTGTACTAATGTCTTTATGGTTTGCTGAGAATAATTAACAGTTGACAAACACAAGTAGGAGGATAGATTGGCTAAGTAAGCATTAGACTATAAATCTAAATATAGAGATTAAGCCCTCTTTTTACCAAAAAAGCCCTGAGGTGAATATACCATATTGAGTTGCAAATTCCAAGGAGTAGCTTCAGTTCTACTGGGGCTTCTCCCACCTTTTTTTTTCTAGACAGCAGGAGTGGTAGATTGAAGCCAGGTGACTAAGGCATTTAGCTATTAACTAAATTTTTATGGGGTTGGATCCCACCAATCTCATAAGGACTTAGCTTAATTAAAGTAAATGATTTGCATTCAGTTGACGTAGAATGGAGTTCTGCAGTCCTTAAGTTAAGGGTGCAGGAATTAAGCATAATTACTTACATTAAAGGGTCTTGGTCTGTTTTAACTAAATTTCTAACCCAATAGTAGGAATATTGATGGGAGTGATAAAAGTAAGGTTGATAGGGTAATGAGTGATGGCAGAAATATAATTTGTTTTGTACTTTTGAATTGTCATTTTATCTTTATGTTGTTGTCCACTGGCGATATTGTTAAGAATGTTAAGTAAATTAGCCACATGTAGAAATACAGATTAAGTAGGGCTATAATAGCTTTAAGTGTTGGTAACATAATGCTATATTTTTGGTTAGTTCTTGAATTGTTATGGTCCAAGTAGCGCTCAGCTGCTCCCCTCAATGTCAGTAAATCAAAGCGGGGCAGGGAACTGGTAGAAAGAAGTTTATTTCTGAGTTCGAATCCAGGTAGCAGAGCCAGACTCGAGGTCTTTCTAAAATGGTTCTGCTCATCCTCCAGGCTTTTATAGTTCACTTTTATAAGTCCAGAGTTATTAGAACCTATACGTTAGCCACGTGACCAACAAAGCATTGTATAGAACTTGAGTTTCAGCCGCATTTATCGATAGTAACATTTTTCAGTCCAGGCTTCCTAGTGCCAGGTATCAGAGGTGTCTCATAGATTCATCAGTAGGGCCCAGCAGAAACATTAATCAAGCTTACCAAAGAGTAAAGGGAGTTTACAAGGCCTAAGACATCATGCATTATGCAAAAATTTTACAAATCACAAAACTTATGGTTGCATTGATGCAAAAGTTATACAGATCACAAGGCTTACAATTCCATTGATACTATATTATTCAAATGTATAACCACTCAGAAAAAGAGAGTAAAGGGAGATTTGCATCTTTCAGTTGATTGGGCGTAGACTACAGGGACGTCAAGGATCCCCTGAAGCTAATTACATAGGAGATAAGGGGATGTACATCTTCTATTAGCCCTCAGGAATATTGTTCAGGAATGTACAGGAGCACTTGAGCCCTGGCCATGACCTCCTCTAGGGGCTGTGACAAAATGGACAGACATTAGTGGGTCTCTGTATCAGAATTACTCATTTAGGCAAGAATCTTGTGAGTGGAGGTAATCCTAATGATAGTAGAATAACAAGGGCTGAGGAAGCTATTCGTGGGAGCTTGTTTTATGAGTGAGAGTGATAAAAGTTGAGCATGATAAATAGAGTGACTGTTAAGGTAATGTTGATCAAGAGGTTCAATGTTATAATAGAGGGATTACACATTAAGACTGTGATTATTCAGCCCATGTGAGCAATTGAGGAATAGGTTAGGATCTTTAGTAACTGTGTCTGGTTAAGTCCTCCTCTTCCACCTACTATCATTGATAGCAGTGAGATCAATGATAATAGTTTCAGGTTTATGATTTTATTAATTTGCTATAAAATAGAGGTTGGTGCTAGTTTTTGTCATATTAGGAGTGAGATTCCTTGTGTGAATTCTGGGACTCAGAAGTGAAAGGGTAGAAGTCCTAATTTTATTATTAGGACAATGATAATGAATGATATTTGGTTAAAAATGATTGTGATAATTCATTGTCCAGCTAGGTTATATTTGCAATTACGGCTATGATAAGAAGTATGGGTGCAGTAGCTCGAATGAGGAAGCCTCTATTTGGTAGTGGCTCCACTTGATCAAGGATTCTTTTTTCTTTTATTAAGATAGCAATAATAACTAGCATATTAATTTCCAGTCCAATTCAGATTAGTAATCAGTGTGAGCTAAGTAAAGTGATTACAGTACCTATAAAGAGAATAAGAAGAATGAAGGAGAAAAATCAAGGGGTTGATTTGTATGAGAAAAGTATAAACCAACATTTTTGGGGTATGAGCCCAATAGCTTATTTAACTGACCTTACTATAGAATATGGTGTAATTTGGTCACACAAGGAACTCTGAATTCTTGAGAATAATTTCAATTCCTATGATTCTAGAAATAAGAGGGCTTAAACCTCTATAATTTACTCTATCAAAGTAATTCTTTTGTCAGACATTTTTCTTATATATGCAGGGGGATGCTCAATATTAAAATGGGTATTGAAATATGTCACATGCATAAGATTTAGTATGGAGGAAGTTTTTTCATAGTAGGTGCATAAGTTGATCATATCGAAAGCATGGGTTACATGCTCAAACTCATAAAAAGAGAATATTGAGAAAATGTGTTTTCACTACAAAGTTGACTGTAAAGATTTCTGTTTATGAAGATATCATGTAGTGCTCCCAGGAAAATAATAGTAGTTAGGGCATTTATTATAATAATATTGGTATATTCAGCTATGAAAAATAAGGCAAAGGGTCCTGTGGTATATTCAACATTAAAACCTAATAATACTTATTCTGATTCCCCTTCTGTCAGTTCAAAAAGTGCTCGGTTGGTTTCGGTTAGTGTTGAAATAAATCGTATAACAGCTAGTGGTCATGGTGGAAGGATTAGTCAAGAATATTCTTGGGTTGTAATAAGGGTTGATAGTGTGAAAAATCCACTTATAAGGAGAACTGGCAAGTGAATAATAGCCAGGTGGCTTGGAATGGGATGGATTGGGCTTCTGCTCAGAGTGCACCGATTAATGCATATTTAGAATTAGACGTTCATCTGGATTAAATCATTGAGTACCCGGCTAGACTGGATGTTGCCAAGATGAACAGGACTCCTATATTTATGTTAAGGAGGGGTTGAGGCATAGGAATGGGAATCCATGTAAGGAGGGCAAGGGATAGGGCTAAGGTTGTGGCGATAACGTTTAGGAGGGGTGGTGATGTTAGTGGTCAAAGGAGTTCTTTCATAAATAGCTTTATTGCATCAACAAAGGGTTGCAGAAGGCTATATGGGCCGGTGATGCTGGGTCCCTTACGAAGTTGCATATAGCCTTGTACCTTTCATTCAATTAATGTTAGGAAGGCTATAGCCAAGCACAGCAGGACTAATCAGGAGGAGTAAATTAATTATGAACCATATTGTTAAAAAGAGGAGTTGAACCTCTGATTATAAAGTTTTAAGTTTTATGTAGTTACCGGGCTCTGCCATCTTAATGAACCCTGTCCTCGGGCAGAGCAGTGAAAATCAACTTATTAGACTTAGATTATTTCATCTATTAAATTTAGAGCACTCAGAGTGGGCCCTATGTCTCTTGTTATTTCAAACTGGGGGAAATAAAAAATAGATAGAAATCGACCTGGATTGCTCCAGTCAGAACTCAGATCACATAGGATTTTAATCATGAAACAAACGAACCATTAATCACAGTTACACCATTGGTGTTGCTTGGCTTATATCCCCCTGATCTCTGCCTTCAGAGTCAGATGGTGTGCTCACTGGGTGTGCATCTGTCTCCAAGTGTCCCCTTTTGATAACGATAACAATCATATTGGATCCAGAGCCCACCCTGCTCTGGTATGACCCGACCTTAACTAATTCCTTATTAATAACTACCCTGCTTCCAGCTAAGGTCACATTCTGAAGTCCAGTGGGTCAGGACTTCAACATATGAATTTGAGGTGAGAGACACAATTTAACCTGTAACCAACACTGGTCCCCTCTCTGCTATGTCCTCCTTTCTTCTACAGACAACTTGAAAAACTTCCAGTGGGGGAGATGGAGAGAAGAGGCTCTCCTTGTGCTGTTACATAAAAGATAGAATGAACCATAGTTCAGATTGCCCTCAGTTGAGACTAATTGGCTTGGAAACCTTTAGACATGCCAAATAGGCACAAACCCTAGGGACCAGAAATGTTGCTTTCAAAAGACACATCATGTTTGGGCCAAATATTACAGGAGGTAGTCAGGGTTGGAAGTTCCTGGAGGGGCCACCCAACAGCAGACAGAGAAGATTCAACACCCCTGTCGATAGATCTTGCTCTAACATGCACAGCTGTGGATATGTGCTTGCCTATGTGGTATACTGTGTATCCAATACACACACTTACCCTATAAAACCTATAATAACAGGTAATAATTGTACTTTGACAGATAAAAATCCATAGATAGAAGTTCTGTTCACTTCTTTTCACAACCTAATGTCACCTCTGGGGCTCATGCCTCTGTTTGCAAGCCCAGCCCCTAAATAACACTTCTTCAATCAAATTCCCATCCTTCTCCACCTTCGTTCATTTTTCCTGCCATTTTCCCTCAGCTTGAATTCCTTCCGACCTCTCCCATCCTCTCCCAAGGTCCAGCCAAGTCCCATTTTTCAGAACATTCCCACTCTCCTTTCTTGTTTTCCAGTGTTTTTTAAGACTGGACTCTTTATTTTTTTTTTTTTTTTTGATCCAGGGTCTCACTCTGTCGGTTGCCCAGGTGGGAGTGCAGTAGCATGATCGATCATGGCTCACCGCAGTCTTAACCTCCTGGGCTCAGGTGATCCTTCCACTTCAGTCTCCCAAGTACCTGGGACTACAGGCATGTGCTACCCTGCCCGGCTAATTTTTTTAATTTCTGTAGAGACGAAGTCTCCCTATGTTGCTTAGGCTAGTCTCTAACTAGGCTCATCATCCTCCTGTCCCCCCGCAACCCAAGTGCTGGGATTATAGGCGTAAGCCACTGTGCCCAACAGGACTTTTTATTTACTTCATAGGTACTTTGTCTAGGTTCACTGCCAGATCCATAATAATTTCTTAATACCTGGTCTTTAGTCCACGGAAGAAATTACTCATTTTAAATTATGTTTTAAATTTCAAAGTATTACATGATAATAAGAAAACATTTGGAAAACAGAAAAGTCCGAAAACCATTCACAATGCCCTCGCAATCATCCTTTTTATGCCGTTGTCTTTTTTCTTTCTGGTCTTTTTTACGCATTGGTTCTTAGTTTCCTTTACAGCGTTGTTGTCAACTATAGTTTTGTTGGTTCCCAGTCTGCACTTAACACAAGCATTTCCCCCATTTTATCATACAACTCTTTATCATCATCACCATATTTAATGGCCACATGGTCAGGGTTACTGCTTCTATGGTTTAGTCTCCATCCAGCACAAAGTGTCTGGCCTCTGTGACAAGTAGAGACTGAAATCCTGCCTCTTTCCTGCTCACATGCCTGGTGTGGGCCTCAGCTTTCACAGAGGAAGGGGAACTGTTTGGTTGGGTGAAGGTGTTGCCCACCTACTGAGCCACGTACCTGTGGGCTGTCCATGCAGAAGTGATGCTTTACTAAAATTCACCTGCCCAAAGGGGTGTCTTTTCTACATTGACCAAAGTGCCTTCAAGGCTAGGTATATTTCCACCACGTCGACACCCTAAGGCTCGCTTAACCATTTTCTCCCAGGCAAAGGGCAAACGTTTCCAGTGCGATGCTTTTGAGAGTCCAAGTTCTCACTGAGATCATCTCCACAGGCCCTTCTGGGGTGAATAGTTCAAAAGGGAGTACCCAGACTGATAGCAAAATGTAATGGGGAGTGTAGAGACTAATAGCTCTGGAATCTGAAGCATCACAAGCAAAAGACATTCTCTCCTTTAAGACAGCAGACAGCTGTGGTTTCCACTGTGCCTTTTTTAGTGCCATATGAGGACAAAGCATGGAGTACACTTGCTTCTAATAACCCCCTTCAACTCTGTTCTTGGAATTGTAGAGCGAGTGTGAGTGCAAGAAAGGATTTCGAGGAAGCGGGATTGACTGCGAACCAATAACTTCATGCTTGGAACAGACTGGGAAGTGTCATCCATTGGTGAGTTGCTTGACTTTTTTTATTATTATTACTTTTAAAAAGTGCTTGTGAAAGAAAGAAAGCTAGATTAGGTTATTTCTTGTCTGACCTCATAATGAACAAATCTCTTACCCCCAAAGGGAGTCCCAAAGTGGAATGTAAGTAATTATTGCAACTTTTATTTCATTCCAAACCTTGGAAGACCCAATATATGGTTGCCAGATAAATATAGGATTCTCAGGTAAATTTGAATTTAAAATAAGTAACAAATAGTCTTTCAGAACAGGTAAGTCCCAAATATTGCATGGGACAAAAAGACACTAAAAAGTATTCATTATTTACCTAAAATGGACATTTAACTGGGTGTCCTGTCTTTTAACTTGCTAAATCTGGCAACTCTAAACCAACAAGATAGTTTAAAGGGTAAGTGGATTCCCATTTTGAATGCCATAGAAGAGTTTTACTCAAATCATGGGTGAAAATGCCCGTTCAAGGGTAGTTTGCCCCTGGTTTCTAAATTTTGGAAAGGCAGGTAAAGGTGTTAGAGCTAGTCATGTTTTCAAAAGAACATCACTAAGCATCAAACATCAGAACCAATGGGAATGATGCCTTCCTTAGCTACAGAGTTTTGGGTTGCAAGTAACAGAACCCATGCAAATTGGCTCAGGCAGAAAAGGAATGTGTGGCGAATACTCCCAAGGTCGCTCTGGGAATCCAGAGGCAGGAGTATAACTAGAACTCCCAAGGGCTCAACCAGGACGTGAAGGTACCAGGATCCCCAGGATGGAAGCAGCTTCTATCCCCAGGCCTCCGAGACCATGTGCTCTCTCATATTACTTCTCTCTGTGCGTTTGCCTTCTCTCCGTCTCTCTCCCAACTTTTAGTGCGTCTCTGAACATCTTGGGATAAATGGTCCTCCACCACTAGTGATGCCCACTAACTTATCAGCACCCCATGTCCCAATTCAAAACCCTAGGAGAAAGAATCTCACCAGCCCAGCTGGGTCAGGGTGACCACATATGAGCCTGTCAGTGGTGACCAGGAAGTGGGACTGTTACAAGCATAGCTGCAAGGGTCCACCCTTAATTTGTCTGTGGGGATGAGGGGGTGAGGGAAATAGATGTGTTCTCAGGGAAGAAAAATGTGGGGGGAAAGATGGCTTCAAAATCTCAAAGTATCTATTACCCAAGAATCACAGAGTATTTTTGTTTGTTTGTTTTTAATCCCGACGCATCACAGGCTGGACCATCTGGGCTCAAGCAATTTTCTGTCTCAGCCTCCCGAGTAGCTAGCTGGGCCTATAAGCATGCACCACCATGCCCAGCTAATTTTCTAATATTTTTTTATGGAGATGCGGTCTTACTCTATTGACCAGGCTGGTCTGGAACTTCTGAGCTCAAGCGATTCTCTCACCTCGGTCTCCCAAAGTGCTGGGATTACAGGCGTGAGCCACTGCACCCAGCCCGCAGAAGCATTTTATAAAGCTGAAGGAACTCCAGCACTCCTGCTTAATTTAAGCCCAACCAAACCCTGACATTCCAAGTGAGAGTAGTTAGGGTAACTTTCATTCCAATCCAAAGCTTGGAAGGACTAACGTAGGGTTGCCAGATAAAATAGGGGGCACCAGCTGAACTTGAATTTCAGATACCCATTTATGTGTTGAATAATTTTTCAGCACAAGGACGCCCCAAATATTGTATGGGACAAACTTATACTAAAACGTGTTCATCATTCATCTGAAATTCAAATCTAACTGTGTGTCCTGTATGATTTTTTATTTGCTATATCTGGTAGGGATGAAAAGAAAGAAAGAATGTAATTGTGACTGAACAAGAGTTGCATCAAACTTGCAGACGGAAGCCTTTCATTGCAGCATCCACGTCTGGGGCTACCTCTGCCATCTTGCCTTCCCAAATTTGCAGTTCTCACTTCAGTAGGAATCTACTATCTCATGGACAAAACTCAGGCCCAAGCTTTAGTTCAGAAACAGTACATTTCTTGCATATTGGTCTTACCAGGCGCGCTGTCAGCTCTCTCCTTCCGGTGTCTGGAGCTGTGTCTGTCAAGAGGGCTATGAGGGGGACGGCCTCCTGTGCTATGGAAATGCAGCCGTGGTAAGTTACCTGCAGTAAACTTAAGCACACAATAATCAGGACAAAACCCTCTTACACAAAAACCTCTTAGCTAAGATGCCCTTAAAGTACTCTGTTGACCAACCACTTGCTGCAGGAGATTTCACATGAAGCCTACTGCTTCTTGTAGATGACACATGTGCTCTGTGGGTCCCACATTTTCTACCAGCTGAAGGGAGCTGACTTTTATTTGGCACCCTTTGTGTATGTGTAAAGCAGTCCAGATTTCTCTTTCTTGCCACTCAATGTCTTTTCATTCTCAAACATCCCACGTAACTACCCGGCCTCCACTGGGCCTCTGATAGGCACCCGGAGCACCCTGTGCTCACTCCATCTGTGTGTGTGTGCGTGTGTGTGTGTGTGTGTGTGTGTGTGTGTGTGTGTGTGTGTGAATACACCTTCTGTGTACCAGGCATCTTGCTAAATTCTTACCATGCAACGGCACCTCACTTAAACCTCACATCAACCATCTGAAGTTGATGTCATTATTATGACCATTTTACAGGTGAGAAAACTAAGAGGCTAAGCAAACTTGCCTAAAGTCCTTCCATGAGGAATACAGCCCATAGCTATCTAAGGGCAGACTTTAAACGCTGACCCACGGGTGTCATGGGTCACCCCAAGTTGGCAAGGCACCCACACCTGTCTATTTTAATCACAAACTCTTGAGAGAAGATCTTTGTCTTGTTTCCTATGCCGCTCTCATTGCCTATAAATATTTGTCAAAGTCAGAAATAAAGGCACTTGACAAATTTCCTCATCACTGACTTCTTGTTCAGTTCTGGGCAGTTGGGTCCCTGCCTTTCCTCTCAGCTGAAACTACGGGCTGTTCCAGCAGTCCCCAGGACCCACAGTCCTCAGAGGAGCCTGGCCAAGCACAGCTCCCCAGGCTGCCCACAGCAGGGACTCATGGGGGGGCTCTTCTCACCCTTCTCCTCGCTGTTGACTATGCTTTCCACTCAGGACCAGGCCAAGGAAGTATTCCCCAACACCTTGGCCATGGAGTGTAGACCTCGGCATTTTTTCTGCACTGCCCCAGGGCCGTGTTTCCTAGAACCCTAAAACCCTGCCTTCACGATGGCACTGTCCTCCCACACAAAGCAAGCTAGGTCCTCGACCTGGACCTCCGGGTCTTCACCCAGACTCCACTTGCTCTTCTTTCAAACATCCCTTCCCTCCTGCTTAGCGATGCCTTCCCAGAGCCAGGCCTCTCTCTCAGGACACAGCCTCTGCCTTCTCGCCCTCATTTAAGGCCCAGCTCAGCCCTCCTCTCCCTCAAAGGGATTCTCAAGCATCTCTGCTCTTGTACTTACTTATGTACTTACTAATTTACTTTTAATGTATCTTTATGAACAGTCAACTACTTTCAAAGAGGAATTGAGACAGCACTGAGACGTATCATCTTCGTGCAAATTTGCATAGGACCATTATTATTGCTATTCTGTGGTATCTCATAATTTAAAAAAATGTTTTCACATGCACTAATGCACTTAATTTTTATAATCCCGGAGGGAAGGCCTCACCATGTTCATTTTCAGAGGCACTGGAGTTCTCAGAGTGGTTAAATGACATGCTAAGGTCACACAGGCAGTTAATGGCAGATCCAGAAACGGAACCCAGTCTTTTTAAACTCAAAACCCAGAGCACTTTTTTTCTTTTAACTCTGACATCTTCAAATGTCACTGATTTGCCAGCAATGTTGGTTATCTTTTCCAGACTGAATTTCTCCAAAGCAACTATAAGGACCAGGCTTTTTCCTTCAAAATCTTCTATATCCCCTTTCATGTCTTATATCCTTTATTCGCTCCATCCCAGTGTCAGTTGGGGTGGCCCTCTCTCTCTCTCTGTATTCATTAGTTAAGAAAATCCATGATAGAGAAATCAAAAATAAGAGTGGCTAAAACATACTGAGATTATTGCATGCCAAACTCTATTCTAAGCACTTTAAAAACAACTCCTCTGTTTGCCACATCAACCTGTGAGTTGGAGCCTTTATTATTACCATTGTACAGATGAAAAGATCAAGGTCCATTAGGTAGTTGGCCTAAGGAACTAGAAAATGAAGCAACCAGAATGAAAACCCGGGTGGTTTGATTCCACATTCCAAGCCATGAATCAATGATGGCTTTGAGAGGGGACTACATGCTGAGCTCTGTGACCCTCCCTGGGGTCTGGGTGGCTGTGTTCTGGCAACTTAAATTCCGATTTGGAAGAACTTCTGGTCATTGCTACATTTGAAGCTTCTGGAATGACCTCTTGGTTGCAAATATAGAGGACTGTTGAGCCACCTTAGTGTGAAAGCAATGCCCAGCTCTGGCAATGTAGAAATGCACCCAGCTGGGCATCCTTGCACACCGACCTCAGAGAGGCTGCCGAGGAAGAGGAACCCAGCCCAGGATGGCTCAGCAGGCGCCAACACCACTGTGAATGCTTCTCATTGTTCTTTCTCTGTGTTCTCTCCTGTCTCTCCTCCCTCCCCGCACGATATGAAAAAGGAATTGTCGTTTCTCTCCGAAGCAGTTATATTTAGCCAGTGGATACACGTGAGTACCTTGGCTGAACTTTAGGATTGAGTTGTACATCATTTTAGCAATTTGGAATGTGTATGATAGCAAACTAAAGGTGCAGCTCAGCAGAAGGCGGGAGGGCGACCATTCTGAGCAGGGGCTTTCAAGTTGTCTGCACTCCAGAGCCACATGGAACACATTTCTCAAATGCTCCTGCCCAGGCTCTCATGCCAAAGACTCTGATTTGGTTGGTCAGAGGTTTGCTCTGGGCATCCGTGTCTTTTAAAAGCTTCACAGGTGATTCGAACGTGTGACCAGAGCTGAGAATGTCACGTCTAGGGTAAGCTGGGGTGGTCAAATTTTTAACCAGTTCAGATATGTATCTACAACTTCTTTCATCACAGAGGTGGTCTTTTATCTAAAATAGCATAATTCATCATTGTCATCCATCAAGTGAGATTTGGGATTTATCGCTGCAACTTGGGATGCTTCATACGTGTTTAGCTCTCAGTCCATCATGCCCAGAAAGGCTTACTCCCTGCCCCCTCTAGAAAGCATTCTAGTGAAGAATCCAACCCCCACCCTACCCAGTTGTCTAAGTCTCTGCTCTCTGGGGCTGCACAAGCCCAGGTGGCTGGGAGGCCATCGCAACAAATGATGTGTACCCTTTGAATAGCCCCATGTGTCAAAGTAGGCCATATCTGAGCACCCACTCCAGGATGGCTCCCTGTTGCTTCTGTGTGGGACCCTGCTAAGCCCCCCATTCCTCCACGAGCAGGGGAAGAGTTCAAGAGCTCTCCCTTGATGTGTTCTCATGTAGACTGGCCTTTGGTCCCACCCCACATGCATGAGCTTGCCTGTGGTGCGCTGGGCCCAGCTTGGACCAGCTCACAGAGTTCACTGTGTGCATTTCTCCAGCTCCACTTTCAGTGCTGTCAGGTTGGTACCTTGGAATCATCTCTGGTGGAAGTATGTACACCTGGGAAGTCAGCAAATACTACAACCCTGGGCTTTTTTTGTCTGTCTGTTTGTTTGTTTGCCTGGAGATCCAGTTGTTAAAACATAAGCATGCCACTATTTCTACACAGAACTGGCTCTCTGGGCAGGAATGAATAGCAGGTAAATTTGGACTTCAGTCCTCTAGTTTATCCCATGCTGAAACTGTTCCTGCAGTCTCCCCACTATTCTTGTTCCAGAGATATCCAAGAATTCTCAAGGGTTTTTGCACACACAGACACACACACACACCCCACACACTCACACACACAGACACAAATACACACACATTCACACGCAGGATCCCATCAAGACTATTTCTCTGGCTCTTCATTTAGACTAAAGTGTAAAGGACTCGTAATGGCTTGTGTGATATGACTCACACATTTAATTAAGAGGGATGAGTTTCCCGAGTGAATCCAAGGGCCAGTGACTGGGGGATTTGGGGAAAGGGGGCCCTTAGACCTCTCCCTGAAAGCATATCCCATGGGAAACCGTCACGTCCGCCAGGCAAATTCAGCCCTGTTTGTCTCTAACATGAGTCAGGTCTCTTGATTTTCCCTCTGTGATTTAGAATGCTTCTCTGCAAGCCATGCTGTCAGCAGCGCCAAACCTCACTGTCCTCGTGCCTTCCCAACAAGCTATCGAGGACATGCACCAAGATGAGAAAGCCTTCTGGTTGTCACAGAGCAACATGCCGGCCCTGGTAAAGTAGGTATTGTTCAGTTTTTATCCTACAAGATATCCAAATAGTATCAGTGTGCACATATCTTCAGAGTTCAACGCAGGGAAACCACATGATCCTTCAAACTGAGTATGTTCTAGAATTCCCCTCCCCACCCCAAATCGCAACAGTTAGCAATTGTTGGCAGTCACTCTTCTGCTCTACTATACTCAGTTAATTGTCCCAACAACCCCATGAGACAGGCTTTATACTGGTTCCCATTTTCCAGATGTGGTAACGGAGGCATAGGGTGATTGAGGAACTAATTCAAGCAAGGGAAGCTTGAATTTGGAATATGGAAGTCTGGCTCCAGAGTCTGTCTGTTAACTACTCAGTGACACCCTCTCGCACGTCAATATTTCATTACAGGCCTATGGACTGTTGTTTCAGGTACCACACGCTGCCAGGCATGTACAGAGTGGCAGATCTGCAGAGCCTGTCTTCTTCTGACATGCTGGCAACATCCTTGCAGGGCAACTTCCTTCACCTGGCAAAGGTGGACGGGGTAAGAGCTCTGTGGTTTGTCTGTTTCGTTGAAACAAGGCATCTCTGTTCCTATTGTACTTTTAAAATGTTGTGTTCTGGGAATTTCCAAACATGTGTGAAACTAGAGAGGCTAGAAGCCCCAAGTGGGAGTCACCCAGCTGTAATAATTGCCACAAGTGTCATTACACACAGACACACACAGACACACACACACATTACTCTGTAGCACTGATCCCGTAAAACATGGCCTTTTGCCCACAGGTTGGCCACAAGCTGATCCAAAATGGAAAAAGA
This sequence comes from Carlito syrichta, assembly GCF_000164805.1. Lineage (NCBI taxonomy): Eukaryota > Metazoa > Chordata > Mammalia > Primates > Tarsiidae > Carlito > Carlito syrichta. Next base: position 55,187 of record NW_007033789.1, read on the forward strand.
ATGTGCAGATCCATGCCTTTTCTTTGATGTCCAGTTAACTAAGAGCTGGCTATTAGTAACCTAGGAGCTGAAACTTTACAGATAACTAAAATTTTATATTAAGTTGGGGTCAGTCAATCAACAGATATTTGTTGAGCACCTACTGTGTGCCAGGCACAGATCTGGGTGCTGGAGACAGAGAAATGCCCAAGGGTGAGCCCCAGAGAAGCTCACCGCCAGGCACTGGCTCCAGTGTGCCAAGGGCTCAGATTCAGAGTTTCATGAGGAAGTCTGGTCACCTTGCTGCATGAGATATTATTTCAAAGCTCTTTCTGTAAATGGCACAAGACAAGAATGAAGATTTTCCTAGAAGGGGACAACTGCTATATCTGTGAACCGTGGAACACAGTCCAAAATATTTGAGGATCACTGCCCTAAGACGCTTCTACCTCCTTTCTCCTCTGTGTGAGCACCATGAAAAGGGTCTGTGCCTTCTAATACCTCAGTAGATGGGACTTATCAGTAATTTCTCTTAGAAAGTAGAAAACAGTTACATAGGGTCCCATTTTTTCATGTCTCATTATGATAATTCTGGTGACATTAGGGTTGCTTTCCATTGGGTTTTTTATTGTATATATTTAAAGTGGACAACATGATGTTGTGACATACATTGTACAATGGTGTCTGTACCAATGATTCTCTTAGCAGGCATGAACTGAACACCCACCCAGACAGGCACATCCCAGGCACTACAGAGTCAGAGATAGATTATTCAAGGCCCCTGACCTAGGGGAGCTAACTAGTAAAGACGCACTTTGAATGGGTTCATTCCGGTGTCTGATATCAACACCTCCCTTTAACGGAGAGATGTGCAAAGTAGCCAGGAGGGTTCTCTTCAGGGCTCTGCCCCTGTGACCTGGGAGCAGCTCGGGGGAAGACAAGTCCAGGTTTCACAGTAGGAACTTCAAATAAAGGGTCATTTGGAGAGAAGAGGAGGGGGCACCAGAGAGGGTAGGACCCAGGTGCTGTTGGTTGGAGGCTGGGTGACAGGGTGGTCATTAAGCTCCATTCCTTACGTAACTAATAGTCTCACAATGTGGTAGAAAGTCAGTTACGCTCTGTATTAGTTAGCGAGCACTGTTGTGACAAAGTTCCACAGTCTGGGGCTTAAACCCCAGACATGTTTTCCCACAGTTCTGGAGGCTGGAAGACCAAGGTCAAGGTGTGAACAGATGGGTCCTTCTGAGGCCATGAGGGCAGGGGCTGCCCCAGCCTCTCTCTTTGGCTCAAAGGTGGCCTTCACATCCTAGGTGTTCTCCCTGCACGGTGTCTCTCTGCACATTTTCTTCTGACAAGGACACTGGTTATCGTGGACCAGGGCCCACTTCAGGGTCTCATTTTAACTTGATCCCCTCTGTGAAGACTCTCTTTCCAAATCTGTGGTTCTGGGCTGGGGTTCTGGGGGTCAGGACTTGAGCATATGAGTTTCAGGGGCAGGGGAACACAGTTCAGCCCACGATGCTGTCTACGCTGTTTTTCAAACTGCAGGGTCATTTTAATAAGCCTCAAACATCACTTTTTAAAGAAATAGAATTGAGTGGAATAGCATCGATGATCAGAGTGCCGCCCACATAGTAGGAGAAAGTCCTATTTCGCTCTCTCTCTCTCTCTCTGTGTGTGTGTGTGTGTGTGTGTGTGTGTGTGTGTGTGAGAGAGAGAGAGAGAGAGAGAGAGAGAGGAGGGGCAGGGGAGTCTAAATTTAAAGGTATTTCTCACTGTAGGTCACGGCTCAAAAGTATGAAGGTCACTACTATTCAGATCCATCCCTGGGTGTGCTCCAGAGACTTACCTTCCCCTGTGGTTTGCATTTACAGAATGTCACCATTGAGGGAGCGTCCATCATTGACGGGGACAACGCCGCCATAAACGGAGTCATACACATCATCAACAAGGTACGGACTCCACTTCCTACACACGTAACACCTCGTCTTCCTTTGTTATCTATCCTCCTACACACCATCTTTACTGGAAGATAAAAATACCTAGGCTTCATATACAAGTAACCTGCATTGTGCTTCATGACCTTTATTTTAAAACCATTTCAAGTCTCTGTTCATTCAACGAGACTCGGCCACCCCTTACTCAGTCTGTGTTCCACAGTCGGATGGTCACACGTTGTTCTCTTTCCGCTTCATGGAAAATCTCAGAAAGCACTCGGTGCCCCAACAGGAAGTCCACGTGTCTGGACGAGGGTCACCCCGATCTGGAGGAGAGTCATGTGGCTGTGAATCACTGCTCCTCTCCCCTCTGCCTTACTGCACTCTAAAACAATGAGGTGGGGAAAACCCAGGGGAAAATGGAAAAGGATATGAAAAAGATTGTGAAGTTGTCATTTTCTTCTAACATCCAGTTCAACAGAATTCAAACGTTTGAAATGGAAAAAATAAAGAAGAACGGAAAATGGGACTGCAAGCTGCCCTATAATTTTCAGTTACTATATTAGGATCTTCGTTTCAAGTGAAAGTTAGAATTTAGGGTCTATGGGGAGTTTTTGTAAGATGGTAGATTGGAAAGAAACGACTAATTGCGGTTTAATTAAATTGTTCTCACTTGGGACTTATATACTCAGTTTCAAGTTTAAGTTCCAGAAAAGGTCAACTATTTCGATTTAGAAAAAAAGAATCTATTTGTAAGACTCCTGGATGTGTTACTTTGCAAAGATCGTGCAATTCTCCCGTATTACCAAGGGCACCAAGAAACATCTTTGAGCAAATAATGTGTCACTTCTGGAGAGCACAGTTGAGGGTGTTATTCCCTTCCAGTCCTGGCTTTCCAAAGTACTAAAAAACCTTTTACAACACACACAAACTTACCTCTCCTCCTTACTTCCATTTTTTGGTGAAAAAGTCCCATTGGTGGCATGGCTCTTCCCTATCCTACACCAGAACATTATGATCCTGGAGGCCTGTTAAAATTCCACCTCCTCTGTTCAACCTTCCCCAACCACACAGGCCAGTGAGGGTGAGGCAGTGTCCCGAAAGTAAGTCCTATAGTCATACACAACCTGGGTTCAGACACTTTGCTTGCTGTGTGACTTCAGGCAAGTAATGTAACTTCTCTGAGCCGCCTTCATCTTCCCCCAAAAGAATGAAACACCGCCCTCTCTCTTGATGCCTGCTGCCTAATGAACCTTCAATGAATGTTGCTTTCACTTCCTTCTTCCTCCTCGGAAATCCCATGGGATTTTTTTATACAGCACGTATTTGGCATAGCTATGTCTTGTTGTTCAACAGCTGTTCCTTATGGTCTAAGTCCTAACCCTTCCCTGATGGTGTGCCCTGGAGGCATGGCCTGCGTGTCCCTGTGTCCCTCAGCACCCATGCCTTGCCCTGCACACAATAGTAATTGGGATTTTTGAGGGTTCACTAGGTGCCAGGTACTGTGCCAAGCACCACGCGCTGCATTATCTTGTGATTTTTTTTTTTTTGAGTTGGAGTCTCACTCTGTCACCCAGGCTGGAGTGCAGTGGCACAGTCATGGCCACCCCAGCGTCGACCTACTGGGCTCCGGCAATCCTTCTGCCCCAGCCTTCCAAGTAGCCGGAACTACAGGTGCACACTACCACACCCGGCTAATTTTTGATTTATTGAAGAGACGAGGTCTCGCCAAGTGGCCTGGGCTGGTCTCAAACCTGTAGACTCAGGCAATCTACTCGACTCGGTCTCCCAAAGTGCTGGGATTACAGATATCTCGTGATTTTTATAACAACCCTGAGAACACAGGTGCCATGTTGTCCTCAGTTACAATTGAGCCAGCTGAGATCCTTCATGGTTATGTAAGGGGGTTGGGGAAGCAGTTACATGAATACAAAAGATCTGTGGATGGTGTCAGCCAACCCACGTTCTCTGCTTGGCTTCTGGGCTGCACTGGCTCCCTCTGCAGCCCCTTCTGTGTCTGTCTATGGTATCAAGGTCACCACTTTCAGGTTTACTGGGTGTGCCCTGTATGAGGTGCCCAGCCAAAGGATAGAGGGTAGCCAAGCAGCTTGTGGGGACCAGCCCACCTCACTCCACATTCTGTGCACCCATTTGTGGTTACAAACTCCCAGTAAAAGGTGTGCCTTTAAAAAATGTCCAGTGGCCATTCACAATAGCAAAAACATGGAACCAACCATGCTACTCATCAGAACTGGACTGGATCTTTTTAAATGTGGTACATATACACGATGGAATAGTACACAGCCATTAAGAAGGACAAAATTATGGACTTCACAGCAACTTGGTTGGATTTGGAGTCTATCATACTCAGTGGTCTATCACAGAAACAAAGATCCGAGTACCACGTGTTCTCACTCATAAGTGGATGCTGAACACCTATCATAATACTACAAAAAAGGGGTTGGCGGTAGCAGGAGACTGCCCGGAGAGTGCAGGGGGGAGCACATAAAATCAGTAAGGGTACCTGACCCTAATCCAGGTGAAAGGAAGTCCATTGGAAGACCCAAAACTTTACCTGTACCAGAACCACTTATGTACGCAACCCTGACTTGTATGTACCTCAGAACTTTAAAAGAAAAAAAAGAATAAATAAAAATGTGCAGTGGCCATCATAATTGCCTGTCGTTATGTGGCACGGACATAGAACCACCAAGTCCTACAGACCATCTCCTCATAACTCTGAAATCTGCGAAGTCCCATCTCACCATCCCAAGCCCCTCCTCCCCACTGAGCTCCAGAAACTCAGAAACGCATCTGTCTCTCTCTAACACAGGGCTTGGCACAATTTTTCTGGAAAGAACCAGACAGCAAATATCAGGCTGTGCAGATCACAGGGTCTTCATCACAGCTAGGCAACCCCGCCATTGTAGGGCAAAAACAGCCTTAGACAACATGTAAACCAATTTGCATGATAGTGTTCCAATGAAATGTTTTTAAGTACGAGCAGCAGCCTGAATTCGGCTGTCTACTGTCTCATGCTGTGAGCACCTCGAAGGCAGGATATCCCTCAATCATATCCATGTTCCCACTGCCTGGTGTGGAGTAGTCACTCAGTCAAGTTGGTGAAAGGATGATGGAATTAGAAAACCATTCCAATGTTGGTTCTTCCACCTGAGATGGCTTGAGGTAGAATGAGAATCTGGAAATGGTCATCTTGGCCATAAGGTTAACCATGCAGGGCTTTGTGAACACCAGTGCCCATAGAGCTCAGCTGCATAACAAAACGAGTCAGGGAAGCAGGTGGAAGGCATTCGGGAGTGGTGGAGACTGTGAGGAAGGTGGCTGTGGCTACTGTCTGCAGCTGTGTGTCTGCAGTAAAGCAGACTGGTGTTTTTAAGAAGTCAGAAACCTCAATTTTAATGTTAAAATGTCCTATTTTATTGCACTGCGTGATCTACACAGAACATTTTTACAAGCCAGATTCAGGCTACTGGACCGCAGTAGATTTGAAACTTCAGGGAAAAGAGTGGAAGAAACTGACAAGCAAAAGAATAACAACTGAGAAAGAATGGGTTTTAGCTGCAGCCAACTGCATTTCAGTTAGATTTGTAGGGTCTTCCCAACAGGTAGGTGATGCAGGTTGGGATGAAGCTGTAAAGTCACGTGCACAAGATGAAATTTCCTCTAATTGGGGAGGTTTAAAGGTGAGATGTAAACTGAACTAATGACATTTCTAAGTCTCCTCCAGCCTTGTCACTCTGTATCCTGGAATATTTTTATTCTGCTAGTAATCTTCAGCACATTGTCAAGGTCCAATTCTTTTCACTGCCTAAAGAAGTTATTGGGGACTTTCGCAGGCATTGGTGAGCACCAAGTCCTAAAAGGTGCTGACCGAATTCTGGGGTTTCCTCTTCCAGGTGCTGGTCCCCCAGAGAGGCCTAGCTGGCTCCCTGCCGAACCTGCTTACGCGGCTGGAGCAGATGCCCAACTACTCCATCTTCCGGGGCTACATCATTGCAAGTACCACATCCCCTGCCTCATATCTTGCTCCCATCACCAAGAACAGGCATCACTCATGGCTCTTCTCTCTTGCCAACACAGCAATATAACCTGGCCAGTGCCATTGAGGCTGCCGAGACCTACACGGTGTTTGCTCCGAACAATGATGCCATCGAGAATTACATCCGGCAGAAGAAAGCGGCAAGTCTAGTAAGTATCAGAAACTGTAACCAGGGAAATTTCTTTCTGAAAATTCAAACACTCGACATTGTCCATCCACCAATCACACGCTGATTCACTCTTCCATCAAAACCTCCTGTCCATAGCCACATACTTGATGTGGGCTCACGCACTCTCCCATTCACACACCTTCCCCGGGCCATGAGGAATGCTTTGTGCATTGCCCTGGTATTGCATGCTTGAATCCATAAGCACAAGCATGCAAGTGTGATGCATTGAGGGTGTGTGTGTGTGTGCCTCTGTGTGTAGATATGAGCAAAGGTACCACACACATCTAGGATCCACATAAGGCCATCACCCTGGTTAGACCATGGGGTTTCCCCAGAGCATGGGGGGAACGGTAGGGGGCAGGGGAGACAGCAGTGGGCCTATGGGATTTCAAGGGAATTTCCGTACCAGTCCCATCTCCTTAGCATCTCCATCTGAGTCACCCTATAAAAGGTGTAAGTTAGTCGGGCTTGGTGGCTCAGCCTATAATCCTGTGCTTTGGGAGGCTGAGGTGAGTGAATTGCCTGAGCCCACGGGTTCGAGACCCCCCTGGGCAAGTTGGCGAGACCTCATCTCTACAGTAAATCAAAAAATTAGCCGGGCGTGGTAGCGTGCGCCTGTAGTTCCAGCTACTTGGAAGGTTGAGGCGGAAGGATCGCCGGAGCCCAGCAGGTCGAAGCTGCAGTGACCGGGAGCGGCCACTGCACTCCAGTCTGGGCGACAGAGTGAGACTCCAACCCAAAAAAAAAAGAAAGAAAAGAAAAGAAAATACCCTGTAAGCCGGCTCGGTGGCTCAGCCTGTAATCCCGCGCTTTGGGAGGCTGAGGTGAGTGAATTGCCTGAGCCTGCGGGTTCGAGACCCACCTGGGCAACTTGGCGAGACCTCATCTCTACAATAAACCAAAAAAATTAGCCTGGCGTGGTAGCACGTGCCTATAGTTCCAGCTACTTGGAAGGCTGAGGCAGAAGGATGGCCGGAGCCCAGCAGATCAAGGCTGCAGTGGCCGGGAGTGGCCACTGCACTCCAGCCTGAGTGACAGAGTGAGACTCCAACTCAAAAAAAAAAGGTGTAAGTGAAAACAAGGTGCTTGCTGTGAAAATCTAGCTTCAAACATGTCCTCTCATGTGGGGCTAGAGTAGAACAGCCCCGGGTCCCTCCTATAAGAACATTCTGGGGCTACCACTGAATATAAGAGAAATTGTGGCCAGTTTATGGAGGTCTTAAATACCTGGGGAGGTAGTTTGGACTTAGTCCTGCAAGAATGGGATCCTCCCAAGGGTCTTAAGCTGGATCATGGCATGATTGAAGCTTCTTCATTCATTCACGAAGTCCTCTGACACACAGTGGTTGTTTGCCCCCAGATGTTAGGAATCAGAGAAGAGGAGGAAGAAGATCTCCCCCTCTGGGTCCTTGCTGCTGACAACTCAGCTGCTAGGATCAGGGAGAGGTGGGGAGAAGGAGGAGAAGGGCTCACAAGGCTCCTTCCCGGTCTCTGGGACACCCACATGCTTGTGTTTATGGGCCAGGTGTGCGATTCCAGGGCCCCACACAAAACACCCAGAAGCTCCAGTCAAGGAGGCCTGAGCAGGAGAGTCTCTTTGTGAGTCTATACCAAGTGTGTGGCTGTGGACAGGGGACTTTGGTGGAAGAGAAAATGGCATGTGATTGAAGACACGGAGTGCTTGGATTTTCAGAAAGTGTGGATGTTTTTTCCCGTACTTAATAAGGCAAAAAGGAAGACTGCCCTTCCTCCTCACTACCTTCTCATCCTCCCTGCAGTCCTTCATGTCCAGTCCTGCCTCCTCGGGGAAGGTGGCTTTGGCCATGCTTATCTCTCTCCCCTTCCTCGGAATTCACAGCATCTTGCCCCCTTTAGGGCTGATCACCTATTCCTGGTGTGATGACCTGTGTTTTCAAGGGGTTAAGTCAGCTTCCCACCTAGGCTAGAAACCCTGGAGGCAGAGATGGTGTCCCCCACTTCTGTAACAGGCATGTTGAACAAGCAGGACCCCTGGGGTGGAGTCGGAAATCATTGTGACCTTCCCACCTCACCCCCACCTGTTTCTTTAAATTCGTTCAGTGGAGAACGTTCTTTTCCTACCCCAGGACGAAACTTTGGAGGGTTCCCAGCCTCTCTGCTTCCCCAAGAAGTCCTAGAGTCACTTTAGTGATAAATGCACCTTAAGTCACAAACATAGTCTCAATTAAGCACGAATAAAGAAAGAGTTCAGCTCCTTGCAATAATCAACAGCCTGAGCTGGATTTTAAATTAATTTTTGATCTCCCCTTTCCACAGTGGAGCTCTGTACTAACAGGAAACTACATAAAAGAGTTCAATCTTAAATCAGTTGGGGGCCATTAGGAGACGGAAACTGTACCAGTTACTTGGCAAGAGAGAACTTAATACTATGAGTTTGTGTGTGTGTGTGTGTGTGTGTGTGTGTGTGTGTGTGTGTGTGTGTGTGTGCTAAAACCCTTGAGAATTCTTGGGAATAACGCTGAATAAATTTAACTAAAAGTTGATAAAACAGAGAATGATCACAGTTGTCGCAACAGCAGCCAGCATCTACAACCTCTGGCCCTTCTTTTCTGGGGACGCACTTTAAAATGTGCACAACAATAGGCTTAATATTTAACCATCTAGAGTTTCAGAAAACCTGGCATGCCTTTTTCTCAAATGAACAAGTTGTTTCTGATAAGAGCCCAGGGACTAACAATTCACAAACTCAAATCAAAGGACATCCTCAAATACAAGCACTAATGAGTTGGGACCACACTTTCCTGGTGCCTACAAATTGGTCTACTAGACCCAAATGCAAGGCGTCCAACTCCTGGCGTGTGATCCAGCTTGGCGTACCTATGAGCACGTCCACTCCAAGGATGAGCACGTTTGCTCCAAATCCCAAAATCTCCCAGCCTTTTCTCACAGGGACACAGTCCATGATCAGCAGGAATGGCCCCTCGGAGAGTCCCCAGAGCAAAAGGGCTCCAACAACCTCAGGGAGTCTCCAGAAAACTACCCTATCAATACTGGCCAGCTGCAGACAGCAGTCATCCTGGTGAAGATCATGATCTCATGAAATGCATGTCCAGTCTAACAAACCAGCTGCTCTCCCTCTCAGTCCATCAAAGATAAGAGGCAAAGACTGGGGGTGGGGGTTAATTTCTGCAACCAGGTTACAGGGAGATGGCCCAGTATCATTACCAAAAACCCACTCAAGGCAACACAAACTTATCCCAGTATTTATATCCAAAGTTCATAGCTCTTCATCCACTCCAAGTCAAAACTGAGAAGTCTACCTGCAGTTTTAGCATGACTCAAGATCTTCTGATCATGCTAACATTTTCTGGTACGTGACCCCTGGATGTAGCTCAAAGTCTCCTGGTCATGCTGACATTTTCAGATAACATTCTGGAATTTACATCACGTTATTTTACAGTTTTCCAGAGGAAGGGGCAGACAACTGCAACATTTGGAAGGAAGGGAAAGTCACAACATTTAAACATTTAAAATGATGGCTTTAAATTTGTTTTAAGACACAATTGTAACAATCCTCTATTTCCAGAGCCTTCACCTGTAACAGGTATCACTGCCCAGCTGGTGTCTCAGGTAGAAGGGCAGGATAAAGTTGGCTCTGCAAGTGACAGGAAGCTGCCATCCAGATCCACCTGCCACTTGCAAGGAAGAGAAGAGAGGCTGGGGTGATACCTGTAAGGCCAGGAAGCCAACAGGAAGGAGCCAGTCTCTCCTTCCACTCCAACCTCCATCTCTCTCTAGAGCTCCCCATTGGCAGAGCCTAAAAGGGAGACCCTTGCAAGGGAGACATGGGCAACAACCTCAGCTCCAGCACACCAAGCAGAGTGGAGGAGATGGGTGAGGAGCTGAGCGATGATCATTCAGGAACCTTCTCCTCTCCTTCCCCGTGTGAAACTTCCCCTCCCTGATCTCATGAAATGCAGTGCTGGTTTCACCAAGCTTGAAGCATAGAAGCAGGAAGCGATGGTGGTTAGGAAAGACACCAGAGTGTAGGAAGGAAGAGGGCACCCCACGATGGCAGAGCCTGTCCCTCCAGGCCATCCAGGCTGCCATCGTCTCTCTCAGACATGCCCCGCATCTGAGCCACCCACACTTTTGTCCCAAGCCCATTCTGCAGGTGCAGGTCTGTCCCATGCAGCGATATCCCACCTTACCCTGGAGCAGCTCACCAGCAGACCCAGCCTAGGTCACACCCCATCTCACATGCCACCCTATCGGCAGGGGACACAAATCATGGTCCTTGAAACATCCTATCAAAACTCCCCTTAGGGCCCTGGAGGCAGACTGGGGTGTGGGACTCTCTTCCCAGCAGTTTTGCCCAAAGAAATCATCTTTAAAATCACCCCTATCTTTCACATCCTCAGTCTGGGTTTTAGAGACCTGCAATGAGTTCTTGATTGTCCTTCCTAGAAAACTGGCAAGTTTTCTTAGGCGATCTGTCTCACAGTTCACTTTATTATTATCTATTGAGTCTTGGCGCCTCGGTCAAAACTTGCACTTGGACAAGATGGGTCCCCTAAGCCCCACAGCGTTGGTGCCTGGGAGAAGTGTGTAGTGACTGCCCGCTCTGTTGACTGATTTTCTTTTTTTGTTTTTTTTATTTTTAATGTAAAGATGTGGGATACAATTCAGGGTTAGGTATACAATCATTGATCATGCAGGTACCCCTGTTAATGAGGTATGCCCCTCCCCGCCCTAGCAGTTTCCCTCAATTGCCAATTCCACCCCCCCACCAATAGTTCTCCAGTACTGCCAATCACTTCCTTATAGCATTATAATTGTTCGAGGTCCTCTTATGAGTGAGAACATATGGAACTCTGTTCTTTGTTTCAGTGATAAATCACTGAGTTTGATCAACTCCAAATCCATCCAGGTTGCTGCAAAGTCTATATATTTGTCATTCTTTATAGCTGCATAATATTCCATTGTGTATATGTACCACATTTTCTTATCCAGTCCAGCTTTGATGGGCAACATGGTTGGTTCCATGTTTGCTATTGTGAATAGAGCTGCAACAAACGTGTGCAGGTATCTTTTTCATAGAATAATTTGAGTTCCTCCGGGCATATTCCCAATAGGGGAATTGCTGCATCATATGGAAGGTCAATTTCTAGTTCTTTCAGAAATCTCCAGACTGTTTTCCAGAGAGGTTGTACAAGTTTGCATTCCCACTAGCAGTGTAGAAGTGTTCCTTTTTCTCCATATCCTCACCAGCATCTGTTGTTGTTTGTTTTATAAATGATGGTCATTCTTACAAGGGTTAGGTGGTATCTCAGGGTGGTTTTGATTTATATTTCTCTGATGATGACTGAGGCTGAGCACTTTTTCATGTGTCTTTTGGTTGCCCATATATCTCCTTTTGAGAAGTGTCTATTCATGTCTTTTGCCCACTTTTTAAAGGGGCTGTTTGTTTTTTCCCTTTCAGTGCATTTGAGTTCCTTGTAGATCCTAGATGTTAGGCCTTTGTCAGATACACAGTTGACAAATATTTTTTCCCATTCTGTGGGCTGTCACCCTGCTCTCTTTATGGTTTTTTTTTTTTTCTTTGCTTTGCAGAAACTTGTTAATTTGATGAAGTCCCGCTTGTCTATCTTATTTCTTTAGGTATTGGCTTTTAGGGTTCTGGATAGGAATTGGTTGCCAGTTCCAATTTCCATAAGGGTGTCTCCTGCATTTTCTAAGATGTTTATAGTTTGAGATTTTATGTTTAGATCTTTGATCCATTTAGAGTTAATTTTTGTGTGTAGTGATAGGTAGGGGTCCTGTTTCAATCTTCTGCATGTGGTCAGCCAGTTTTCCCAGCATCATTTACTGAATAGGTTTTCCTCTCCCCAATAGTTTTTGTTGGAGGCTTTGTGCTGACTGATTTTCTATTCTGCGTGTGGTCTAGGAGGAGGACGTCCTGCGGTATCACGTGGTCCTGGAGGAGAAACTCCTGAAGAATGACCTGCACAACGGCATGCACCGGGAGACCATGCTGGGCGTCTCCTACCTCCTCGGCTTCTTTCTCCGCAATGACCAGGTGCAATCCCTTCATGTGAAACCCAGGACCGAGGGTCTTAGCTCCTTCACCTTTCATCACTTACTAGTTGGACTAATCTCACTAGCGTTGCCTGAGTCTTATCAACACAAGGCAGTTGTCTGTGTATCTCCATAAACTAACACCCAAATCAGATTGCCAGCCCTGATTCACCTGCCCCGTGACCCAGCCTCAGATAGTCAGTGTCGCCTTACGAAAACAGTGTTTGAATCTCAGCAGTCACAGGCATCCTTCAGCACTGGCACAGCAAACCCAGCCAGCAGACAGCTCTCAAGCACTCCCCTTGATGGAAGGAACCCAACTCCCAAGCCAACTCCCAGGAAGCGCCATCAGCTCCAGGGCCTAAGGAGCTCCGTGACATCCATAGGACCCAGCAGCCGTGTGAATTAACGTTGTTATCATCGTGTGTCCATAGAGATTGCAGTCCTAGGACCACTGACCACAGCACTGGTATTCCAGTATTGATCTCACACAATACCTAAATATTTTGAAGTGTTTACAATTCATAAAAAAGAGTTCATGAGACTAAATATTTAATCTATTTCAAATATAAAATGCTATTCACATATTTGAAATATCAAGTAAAAAATCACCTATGAAAATTCAACAAGAAACACACAATATAAATATAAATTTATAAATAATATAAATATAAGTCTCATAAGAAAAAGCAATAAAAACACATTGTCATTTAAGAGACACTAAACACTATGTTGAAATGAAAGTTTAATCACAGCCAGGCTCAGTGACCCAGCCTGTAATCCCGCGCTTTGGGAGGCTGAGGTGAGTGGGTTGCCTGAGCCCGTGGGTTCGAGACCTGCCTGGGCAACTTGGCGAGACCTCATCTCTACAATAAAATCAAAAAACTCGCTGGGCATGGTAGTGCGCACCTCTAGTTCCAGCTACTTGGAAGGCTGAGGTGGAAGGATCGCCAGAGCCCAGCAGGTCAAGGCTGCGGTGGCCGGGAGTGGCCATTGCACTCCAGTCTGGGCGACAGAGTGAGACTCCAACTCAAAAAAAAAAGAAAGTTTAATCACAGAACTTTGTAATCAATAATAATATTTGATCCTTTTTTAGAAGTATAGTTTTAAAAACAATGTTTTCAGTGGTGTCATAATTGAACTACAAGGACATTTTTATCTGCTTCGGGGAAAAAAGTCTTTCTGACTCTTCATTCCTTGGAGAATAATCTAACTCTAAATATTTGTCTCTGACTCCTACAAATAATTCTACCTGTTGTGTAAAAACTTTGAGAAAACCCTTTTAAATCTATTTTCTTATTATTCCAGAAATGGTAATTATGTTCTTGATAGAGAACTTTTGTTTTTGCTTTTGTTCAGAAATTATTTGATCTAGAGCAAGAATTATTCATACAGTAGAGGCTCTCCTTTTACTGATACTGATCTACTTTCTCTTACAACAGCGGAAGTGTAGAAAAATGCTTTCTAAATGAGATGACATGTTCAAGTCAAAATTTTAATGTAGTCCATTATTCTCTGGACATAGCTCGTGATGGAAATAATTTCGACTTTTTAAATAGCCAAATCAACAGTATTACAACAGCAAATGTTCCTGTATTTTTGATATTTAAAAATAGCTTAGCATCTTGGAATTACCATTTGAGACTAAGTGAGGTTTCCTGCTAGTTTTCTAAATGTGCACGACCTTGGGACACCTCTGTGGAGCTCAGCCATGATTTACCCCAACATCCAAATGGAGATTCATTGACTGCCAGTATGTCATAAGGGACTTAAACACTTAGTGAAAGTTCAGATGTAAGCACTTAGAGGGTCATTTTAATATTTCTCCAGTGGAGAGTGTTGGGTGTTAATATATGAATTATTTTATGAATTTTAAACCCTTATTAGATACTAGCTTGGTATCGTCTTAGTACAATTAAGAGTTTCCCTCTCCCAACCTCACCCTGCTACAACTACACACACACACACACACACACACACACACACACACACAAAATCACCCCATTTTTCAAAGAACTATTTGTTTCCAGGTATATACGTAATATTAATGAACGAACTGATGGCTTCATTTATTTTCATTAATCATTAAAATATCCCTCCCTTAAAATATCAGAGGAGATTGGGTGCATTCAGGGTATTATGGGCATAGAAAAAATATATATATATTTATCAAAACAAATTACAATTCAAAGTTGAATTTGACTTGCAGCATGTAGCTGCTGACTTAGTTCCCGTGTTGGATGCTTATGGATGCACCAAACAAAGACAGATCTAAACACATCATTTTTTTAAATCATTCTTATCTGATTATTTTTGTTCTAGTATAACCATCTTAGCTTCTCTAAAGGCTGTTTGTACATTAACCATGAAGTGGGACCTTGCTGAAAAGACAAGCTGCATTCTCCATGTCTTGGCTGTAGAAGGCATTGCCACCTCCAGGACCACAAGTCTACAGCACAACTGGACATGCCCATAGAGACATCTTGCCACCAAGCACTAGCATAATGATTAGGAGGCAGTGTCTTACAAGCATGCACAAGCCAATTACCTTGAGAGATGGAGAGAAATCTTAGAGATCATCTATAATAACTTCTTCCTTTTACAAAAAGTTCAGTGACTGGCTGGTCATGATAACTTACACCTATAATCCCAGCACTTGGGGAGGCAGAGGCGAGAGGATTACCTGAGTTCAGGGGTTCGAGACCAGCCTGAGCAACGTGAATCAAAAATTCAGCCAGGCATGATGGCACATGCCTGTGGTTCCAGCTACTTGGAAGGCTGAGGCAGAAAGATCGCCTGAGCCCAGCAGATGGAGGCTGCAGTAGCATGAGCATGCCACTACACTCCAGCTTGGGTGGCAGAGTGAAACTCCAACTCAAAAAAAAATTCAGAGTAGGAAAGCAACTGACCCAAGGTCACACAGCTAGATGGTGCCAGATGCAGGACTGTTATTCAGATTCCTTCTTCTAGGCCAGAGCTCTTCCCAACATAATGTGCTACCTTCCAGGTGAATATTGGGATATCTCCTAGGCTGCTGGCATACTTTTAAACTCTAGTTTCTATCTGCCATCCATGTTAAATCACTGTCCTAAAAAGTCACCTTTAAACTCTTGTCCACAGCTCTATGTAAATGAGGCTCCAGTAAACTACACCAATGTCGCCACTGACAAAGGAGTGATCCATGGCTTGGGGAAAGTTCTGGAAATTCAGAAGAATAGATGTGATAATAATGACACTACCATTGTACGAGTAAGTTACATCCAGGGCCAATGATGAAACGAAAGGGTGTTGGTTTATATATTTTATAATTTTGTATGCGAAAGACTTTCCTGTTAGGGTGTCTCAGTTCAGTCCTAAAACCACTGAGTGAGCATCTTGGATGTGCCCAGGAGCATGCCAGCCTGTGGTTCTACAAAGATAAGCAGGACATGACCCCTGCTCTCAAAGGGTCTATTACCTAGTACAGTAGGTTGTACCTTGAGTGCCTGGGAAAGGCTACCAGGGGAGCTGTGTTGACCAGGATTCTGAAGCCATGGCTTTCCTCAAAGGAAAAAGGTGCCCTGTATAGCATAGGCACAGAGAGGGGGCCGTGTTGCCCCCAACGCAGGTATGGGCCAAGCCTGGGCTACTAGAAGAGAAAATGTCAGCATAATATAGGATGTGATAATAGAGGCTTTGGGCTCCTGTCAAAGGGTCAGTGGAGATCTTTCAATAACAGTAATAACCTAGTAACTGGTGGCATTTATTGGACACCTATTGTATGCCAAGCTCCACGTTAAGCATTCTACATGTATTAATCCATAGCCCTCACAACACCCTACAAAGTAGGTTCTATGGACCTTGAACAATTATAATACTATAAGAAAGGGATTGACAATAGTGGGAAACTGTCGGGGAAGGGGGTTGGGATTGGCATGGAGGGAAACTGCTAGGGGAGGGAGGGACATACTTCATCAACAAGGGTACCTGCATAATCAACGTTTATATACCTAACCCTGAATTGTACCCCACATCTTTATAGTAAAAAATAAATAAATAATAATTTTTTTATATATATCCATATTTTTAATTTTGATATTGTGGGGTACAGTTAAGCATTAGGTATACAAATATGCTTCATTCAGGCACCCTTGTTGATAAGGGGTGTTTCCCTGTCCCCAGACAGATATTACTACCGTTAATTCCACCTCCCTTCCCCTCCCCCCCCATAGTTTCCCACTGTCAGTCCTTTTCTTACAGTATTATGATGGATGTTCAAGGTCCACTATATGAGTGAGAACATGTGATCCTGGGATCTTTGTTTCTGTGAGAGGTCACTCAGTATTATAGACTCTAGTTCCATCCAGGTTGCTATGAAATTCATGATTTTGTTCTTTTTTATGACTGTGTAGTATTCCATCATGTATATGTACCACATTTTTTTAATCCAGTTCTCTTTTGATGGACAGCATGGTTGCTTCCAGATTCTTGCTATTGTGAATAAATTTTAAAAAACAAACTAGGTTCTATCACTGTCCTGACCTTACAGATGGGGAAAATGAGCCCCAGAGAAGTTCAGGAGTGCACGCAGGACCTCACACATTAGCAAATGACAGAAAAGGCGTCCCTGTCCAAGCAGTCTGGCCCAGAGATGGAGCTCTGAACAATCACACTCTACTGTCCAGTAGGTGCCAAGTTCAGAACTGGACACACTGACCTCCTCATATTTTAGGAACAGGTCGAGCTCAAGAGTCCTTGTCATTGTTAACGTTTGCTCTGTGTCCTGGAATAGTGCAGACAATCTCTGAGAAGAGTCTCCACACCTCACCCAGCTGTGTCGTATGCTTCCAAGCTGGGCACTGAGTGTGGTCCCGTATTAGTTTTTGAACTGGCCCAATTCACTCAATAGTGGATTTTCAATACATGAAAGTTGTTGCTAAAAGTTTTGGGGTTTGAATGAGATAAGACCACACTTTAATGAAGCATTGGAGTCAAAAGAGTGTTGGGAAGAAAATCGATGCTCAAATGTGCAAGACCCTAAATCGCTGAAGTGTTTGTCTCAAACGACAATGAAGAGGTTGGAACACATGATCTTCCTTGACGTTTGATTCTATGTTCTAAGGCCCTCAACTCCAAGCCCTAGAAAATATTTGCAGCCTCGTGTAGCACTAAACTTAGTAACCTTGAAATGTTCCTTTTGCCTCTGTGTTTTCTCAAGGGAAAGTGTGGGCAGTGCCCCCAGCAGCCGGTCTGCCCGTTAGGAACTAAGCCACTGGTAAGTACTCTGTCTGCTTTGATCAAATCATTGCCGGATCCAAGGAAGTCCTGCTTAGAAAGTAAATCGCAAGCATTTTCACTTTTCCTCATTTCTTCATTTAAAATTATATTTTACCTTGTCGTATGGTATTATCTTTGTAAAATCTTAAATCCATTTTTTGGACCAAGGAAAAATTCAATTAGTAAATAAATAGACATGGGTTCAAATAATCAGCACATAATGCAGGAAGGGATTTTTCACTTTCTACATCTCTTATTTCCCAGTGACCAGCTAAGAACAGCAGCAAGGGGCCGGGCTCGGTGGCTCAGCCTGTAATCCCAGCACTTTGGGAGGCCGAGGCGAGTGGATTGCTGGAGCCCGCGGGTTGGAGACCCACCCAACTTGACAAGACCTCGTCTCTACAATAAATAAAAAATTAGCTGGGCGTGGTAGCGCGCACCTGTAGTTCTGGCTACTTGGAAGGCTGAGGCAGAAGGATCGCCGGAGCCCAGCAGGTCGGTGGCCAGGAGCGTGCCATTGCACTCCAGTCTGGGCAACAGAGTGAGACACCAATTCAAAAAAAAAAGAACAGCAGCAAGGAATCTTATCAGAGAAAGAGAAAGCAGACTCCATATCCCAGACCCTGCCCAGGCTGGATGTAATCCCTCTGCTCGGTTTCCTTTTATAGTTGAAGTTGCAACTAATGTTCTCAAAGAACCAGATGGCAGAAACAGGGGCAGTAGACACGTCTTTGGATTAATTATCAATTCATATTTCTCGTAGCTATTTATTGTAAAAGCTACTTCTGATAACAGCCATTATAAAGAATAAACACTCGTGCACCTTCCACAGCATGATCTTAGTCATTTACGATAACCAATATTGATTTTTCTCATGAGTTTTAATTTGGTCTTGTACATTACAGGTCTTTGTAAGTAACCTTAACCCTTTCTTGGACCAAGAATATAAATCAATCAATAACAGAAACCAAGGTCCACATCAACCAATGTACAGTGCTATGATTTACTCTGCAATTCTTTTGAACTTGAATCAGTCTTCTAGAGAAATGTTACTCTTATGGAATGCTACTTTAAAGTCTAATTATTTGAATTTTGCCACCTGGCATTCTGGCAGCCAACACTGTGTTTTTTTGTCCTCTTGCTTATGAAGTAGTGGCAAAAAAGTCACCATTCCCTTTCCAGAACATTCTAGTCCGAGACACAGCAGTGCATTACCCACTTGCTTTTAGAGGTTGGAAACTTTTGCTAAGTTACAAACTGACACCGTCATTACTATCCACAGGGTAATGAGACAAGGACCTGTATCTATACCATTTATTTCATGGGAAAACGATCCCTGTTCATTGGGTGCCAGCCAAAATGCGTGAAAACTGTCATTGTGAGTATAACAGCTCAGCCCCCTCCTAACTACTGCCGCAGCAACTTGGGAAATTCCTTCATACGTTGTACTTTTCAAACTGCCTTTGCCTGCATTCTTTCTGCCATCTCCTCTTCCCATCTTCATCATCATTGTCGTATTCAAGGTAGTGGCAGCAGTAAAACTCGGAACAGCCCTGTAAGTCAGAAAACAGTAAAAGCTGCAATATTCAACCGCATAATGGAAAAACTGAGGGTCTGAGAGTCTAAGAGGACCCCATGACCTCACAGCAGGGTAGCTCTGCATGCATGCCCATATGCAAAAAAGACCAAGACAGCAGCTACTCGCTAAGGGAAGAGAAGGTGCACCTGGTCATTTAGAAAAGCAGACCCCAAATCTAAGAACCTCCGGTGTTGCTTTGGAACTTGCAGGAAGGTTCCTTGTAACTTCCTGTCCTTCTGCCTTCCCAAAGGATGAGACACAGCCTTGCCTCTACCAGCAAAGGCAGGTGGTCTGACCCTCCAGCTGCAGAGCTTGAGGCTGGAGGAAACTGTGTGTTTTCATGCATACAGGAGCAAGAGCAGGTAAAGCCAGACAGGCATCCGACAGGGCTTTTCTGAGCTATGAAAGGTTGGTCTCTAAGAGGCCAAAGGCCTTCCCCATGGAGGCTCCACCTTCAGTACTAGGCGAAATGACCTCAGTCCCAAGGGGCTTGGTTTGGGTGGAGAAGGCGCTTGAGCCCTGACTCTCCAGCAACACGTGCATCCGTCTTCCCTTCCTGCTGCTGGCCTTCCTCTTCCTTTCTGTCTTCATCCTCTTCATCGCCTTACCCTTTTCCTTTCCCTTTTTCCTGCCTCCTTGGTGGAGGCCTCGGTCCTTCCTAGCACCCCCAGAAACGGCTGCACCTCACCCCTTCCTCCAAGGGTCCTGTCTTTCCCTAATCTTCTTGCAGCATGAGGTCAAAGAAACAGGTGTCTTCGGGTCCCCCCGCAGGGTGGAAAACCCTGGACATGGAGGCGTGTGTCCCATCCCGTTCCTCTGTTTCAGACGAGGGAGTGCTGTGCCGGCTTCTTCGGCCCCCAGTGCCAGCCCTGCCCAGGGGGCACCC
Source organism: Carlito syrichta (assembly GCF_000164805.1). Classification (NCBI taxonomy): domain Eukaryota; kingdom Metazoa; phylum Chordata; class Mammalia; order Primates; family Tarsiidae; genus Carlito; species Carlito syrichta. Next base: position 75,110 of record NW_007033789.1, read on the forward strand.
AGAACGTGTGCTTTGGCAACGGTGTCTGCTTGGATGGAGTGAATGGCACGGGCGCCTGTGAATGTGGGGGGGGCTTCCAGGGAACGGCCTGCGAGACCTGTACCGAGGGCAAGTACGGCATCCACTGCGACCAAGGTGCGTGCCCTCCTCCCACCAGGCGCCTCCTGGGCTGCCCAAATTCTCAGGAACGGGTGGAAAAGAGTGGCTCGGCTCGCACTCCGTAACGGCCTGCCTCCCAGGCTGGCTGGCTTCCCACCTGCCACCCTCACTGGGCATCGTACTGTGTGTTGACATTAGCACAGAGCAGTGTTTGCAAACATTTCCAAAAACCTGGACTTACCACCCCCAGTTCCCCCCCCGCCCAATTTGTTCACTGGCCTTCCCGGCCCAACCACATTTCCTTATTTACCTGTGCACACTCATGGTCATGGTCAAACTTTGTATTGTGGATGTGCTCGATAGTTTGAAAAACAGATGTGCACACGTTGTCTCATGTAATTCACTCGCCTTATGTATGTGGGTATTGCTGTGCCCGCTTTACAGCCTAGGATGTTGAGGCAAAGAAGGTGAATGATTTCCCCCAAGGTCATACCCGATGAGAGGAACGGAGGCTTGAATGCACGCCTTGCTTGACTCCAAAGCCTTGCTCTGAAATCATGCTGTTCTTCACATGAAGGTCACTCTATTGATTCACCATCACAAGCCACATGCTCTAAGTTGTTTTGGCAAAAGTAGTGATCTGTTTGAGCCAAGTCACCTGCACTCTTGCACCCAGACTTCCTTGTGCCCAAGAACACACACCTGTGAGAGGACTGACTTGAGAGGACAGGTCTCCCAACCCATGATGAGAAAACCAGGCACTGTTCTGCCTCGCACTAAAAACCACACACTTGACTTGGCTATCACTGTTTTCGCCTGGTCTAAGTCAGACAAAATTAATACATACTTGAATCATTGTAATTGGGCCAGAAAATACAAGGTCCAACAGTTAGGTTCGTAGACCATCCTAGAAAAAGTGCTACATACCTCATTACCGAATATCACTACAGTCACCTTCAAAGTACTCCCTTTAGGAAGCTATGCACTGACGTCAGTGCCTAATCCACCCATTTAAAAAGTTCTGGAATTCTTTTTCTGAAATGGCTATCAGAGCTGCTATCGCTATTTGTGAGGTCTGACAATTAAGTTCGCATACTTGCCATTGTACTCTTAACGTTTGCAGCACTGTACAAATAACTGTATTGGAAGACCCTCCCTACTCACCTGATCTGGCCCCCAGTGACTTTTTTCTTTACCTGAAGATAAAGGAAACATTGAAAGGAAGACATTTTGATGACATTCAGTGCATCGAGGGTAATATGATGACAGCTCTGATGGCCATTCCAGAAAAAGAGTTCCAAAATTGCTTTGATGGGTGGACTAAGCACTGGCATTGGTGTATAGTTTCCCAAGGGGAGTACTTCGAAGGTGATGATAGTGATATTCAGCAATGAAGTATATAACACTTTTTCTAGCATGAGTTCACAAACTTAATTGTCAGACTCCGTATATGATTGGAATTATAGTGTTGATTCTTTTTCTATGTTATTTGGAAGAATTGTCTACTGGCCTCTATGCAGAAGTTCCTCACTTGGGACGTGTGGATGGCCCTCACGAGGTTCAGCAAACCTCCAAAGCTGAATGCATGCTTCTGGGGGAGGCACCCACGGCTTTCATCCAGTTCTCCAAGAGGCTCAGGGTGCTGCCGTGAAACAAAGGAATCGGCCTGTCTGTGTTACTGAAGAAAGCAGTGCCACACCCAGCTTAGACAAACCAAGTATCAAATGAATTCTTTTTTTTTTTTTAAGTCTTCTCTTAGAAAACAAAATTGTTCCATCTCAAAGGCTTTGCACAATCCTGGATCCTAAGATAACCTTAGCTAAGGACACCTTCACACTGCTTGAGTCACAGACCCACAGCACTACCCAGGACCAAAACTGTTGCCTACACCGCTTTTTTGAAGCATGTTCACCTGGTAGACCTGTCTCCTGCCCCCTTGTCCTTCCTGTGATCGAGCCCCCATGAAAGACAATGATTCCCTAGAACCAGGTTGGAGAACTAAGTTCAATTACGTGAGCCCAGTAAATGACAGATGGGTTCTTGAACATGGTTAGAGCCTGATGAGTTGTTGGTGTTTTTTTTCCCCTAGCGTGTTCTTGTGCCCACGGGAGATGCAACCAAGGGCCCTCAGGGGACGGCTCCTGCGACTGTGATGTTGGCTGGCGGGGAGTACACTGTGATAGCGGTAAGAGAGCGCCCTCAACATTCATGATCTGTTCTCAGCCTCACTTCTCAGCTGCTACATTTTTTTCTTTCTAAAGTAGAAATGAGTCCTTTATTGCTTCTTCTGGCAATAAACGTAATTCCCTCTTGCAGCAAAAAAAGTAAAATAAAGAAAAGCAGAAACAAGAAAACATGACTCCTATTCCCAAGGCAAGGAAGAGCTACTGCTGACATTCTGTATTGGCCTCGAGCCCTCCTCCAGGGGTAGAAGCGTGTGTAGGGCTCAAACTCTGTGTACTGTCTTGCGACTTTTTCACTTCACAATCTATGTGAATATCTTACCGTTTGAATAAACATAGGCAAATAGCATTGATTTTTCATTTCCACAAAATGTTCCATTATAGGACTGAGCCACACTGTTTAAAACCAAGTTTCTGCTATCATAAACAATGCTACAGGGACCGTATTTATTTAGTTAAGTTCCTAGAGAGGCGATTTCTTTTTTTAAAAACTTTATTTTATTATAGAGATGTGGGGTGCAAATTGGGATTAGGTTTATAAGTAATCTACGTGCAGGTGAAGTTTGGGCCTCTAACTGGTCCTCTCTTTCCCTGGTTTAGGACCAGATATCCTCTGTGTTGTTATGTGCCTCTCACCCTGACAATGTCCTGTGACTGCTGATCTCTCTCTTGTGCTATTGTGATTAATATTCAGATCCCACTTATGAGTGAGAACATGTGGTCTTTGATCCTCTGTTTCCGTGATAAAGCACTGAGTATGATTGTCTCCAACGCCATCCAATTTGCTGCAAAGTGCATGATTTTGTCCTTCTTTGTGGCTGCGTAATACTCCATTGTGTATATGTACCACATTTTTTAGTCCAGTCTACTTTTGATGGGCAGTAGGGTTGGTTCCACGTTTTTGCTATTGTGAATAGTGCAGCAATAGACATGCGTGTGTAGGTGTCTTTTTTGTAGAATGATTTATGTTCCTGCAGATATATTCCCAGAAAGGGGATTGCTGGATCGTATGGAAGGTGAATTTCTAGTTCCTTTAGATATCACCACACTATTTTCCATAGAGGTTGAACTAGTCTGCACTCCCACCAACAGTGTAGAACCATCCCCTTTTCTCCGCTCCCACGCCAGCATCTGTCGTTTCTTTCTTTATTAATGATCGCCATCCTTACTGGAGTTAGAGAGAAGATTTCTGAGTCAGGAGTTGGCCCGGGGGAGGGTCTCACTGCTTATCACCCAGTTGTCCTCCAGAGGTGACAGGGTCTGAGGAGGTCCATCTCTGCTAACCCCATCACATTGTGCTGATGTTTCTTAAGGTGCTTCAGTTGAGCGTGTTGAGAGGGAAGAAAATTCCCAGAAGAAGGAAGCACACGGAACATCACAGAGATGTGGGCAAGCTCTATACATCTGGGAACCAAAAGACTGAAAGAGGAAATGAGGGCAGAGGGTGCAGGTGATGAGAAAGGGATGGAATGCAGGGCCGGAGGTAGACCTTGAAAGACTAAGGAGGGGGTCCAGGCACAGTGGCTCACGCCTGCAATCCCAGCACTTTGGAAGGCCGAGGCGAGAGGACTGTCTGAGCCCAGGGGTTCGAGACCAGCCTGGGCAGCATGGCGAGACTTTGTCTCTACAATACAATCAAAAAATTAGCCGGGTGTGGGGGCCCATGCCTGTAGTTCCAGCTACTTGGTAGGCTGAGGTGGAAGGATCTCCTGAGCCCAGCAGGTCAAGGCTGTGGTAGCCATGATTGTGCCACTGCACTCTGGCCTGGGTGACAGAGTGAAACTCCAACTCAAAAAAAAAAAAAAGGACTAAGGAGGTTGGACTTCGTGTTTTCAGGCCTTCATCCCCCCTTGGGTTAGGCAGAAGGAAAAATCCTGGCTGGATTATTCCTATGGTACATGTGCCTCTCCATAATGCTGGGAGCTGGGCATATGCAACCTTTCCGCATACCCAAAATAGCCCTTTAGGGGTTTTCCAGAGGTCTGGATTTACAGAGGACAGATCTGTCCAGCTCTGACTTATAATGGGGTTACCTTGAAACGGGTTAGCCTGTTCAGAGGATAGTACTGTACAGTTACTTATAGTTTGGGTGACAATAGTACCTTGAGAAGATTTAGTTGTATAAGCAGGCACCCAATACCAAACAGGCCTTGTTGGCCACCAGGTCTCGTGGGTTGAATTCCAGTATAATATTCTTTTGCAAGGAGTTTCTTCTACCCATTGAGTATAAGCAGAGCCCGCTCTGCTTAAACAGTCTTCTCCAATTACTTTTGAGGAGAGGATCCACTTTGGGGGTCTGTTGTCTGTTCTAACAGTTACAGAATGGTTCCATTGGAGGAGCTGGTATGCATCCAGAATAGTTCCCTTCCAAGCCCACTCTTCAGTCATTAGGGCTCCTCCACATACCCAGCAATTGGTGACACCAAGTGTCCGGGCTATATTTTCAGTCAAATTTATAAACAGATTTTGGCCTACTTTCCACGGTTGAGGGAACAGGGTTAGCTTTGACTGTTGGGTGGCTGGAGGAGCTACAAATTGTACGGTTTCTCTAATCAGTTTCTCAGCTTTGGGTATAGGGCCAAGATCCCAACAAACCCAATTTGTGCTTCCAGGGGTGTTACAGGCTATGGCACCAGCTTTAGTGTGCTGGTAGCTTTGTTTTGATGATCCAGTAAAGTATAGGTGGCAATTATGGGTGCACATATGTTTGTCAGTATAACAAACTTCTGGCTGGGATGAATAACAATGGAAAACTTTTACGTCTGGCCAGATAGTTTCTATACATTTACATGCTGGGTATGTGGGGGAAGCAGTAGATACCCAAATTAGGCAGAAATACATAAAAGCACAAGTAAACTCCCTTTCATAAGAAAGAACGGAAATGCTAGTGAAACCCTTTTCTAACATGTTCAATGGGGACAACTCTGTTAATTCTATAGCAAATAAAGTCAGTTTTGCAGCAATTAAAACGACAAACAGTTTAGCATAGATAAAGATTGACAAAGCAAAACAATGGCTTATCAGTGTTTCTGCTGAGTTCTTAAGCTGAATCCTCAATTTTCTGCCGTGCGTCGATCAGCCAGCCTCTGGTGTCGATCAGCCAGCCTCTGGTGTGTGACTGAAGCAGGGCTGAAGTATCCTCAGGCTTTTAGAGAAATTCGTTCTGGAGAAATTTGTTCTGGGTTTTCTGTCGGGCTCAATGACTTTCTGAAGGGTCAGCTTAAGGGGTGCTGCCAAATCTGCGGTGTACTCTCAGTCCTGGAAAGCCAGCTTAATTCTGCTATAATGGATCCAAGGAACTACTTGGGCTACTTTGACTGTGGTCAGGGGAGACAAAAGAACAGTAAATGGCCTCCTCCAGAGGGGCTTTAGAGGTTGTACATCCCACTCTTTTACCCATACCACATCAGCTGGCTTAAAAGAATGGGCATCAGTAGTTAAACTAATTGGCAATCGTTCTATGACTAGACAATGGACGGCATTTAGGACTGAACCTAATGCTTGCATTTGCTGTTTTAGGGTAAGACTTCCTAATTCCTTTAAGCCTCCCTGTATACTCTTAATGAGATGGAGGTGACCACCCATAAAGAATCTCAAAAGGCGAGAAGCCTGTTTAATTCATTCAAAGGCCTGTTTCTGGGTCTTTTCCCATAGCAGGGGCTCCTGTTCACCTCCCTTGGAGGCTTCATAGAGGGATTTCATGATAGAGAAGTTAGGTATTTAAATTCTATAGACTAGTATAGGAACAGGACCCCTTTACGGTCCTTTTCTGTTTTTCTTACAGTTGTTGGTTGGGTCCTTCCTTTCTTCGATTTTTAGCAGCACTTACTCTCCTGGGATGTTTGAGTTTTTCATGGTCCAGGAAGTTTCTAGGGAAGTAAGCTTACAAACCGTGATTAAAATTTGTCCCAAATGGACAACACATTTCCTTATGAGCATTTATGTTTGTGGCTCTATTTCCTTCAAAGGTGTAGGAAAAAGGTCTACCGTTAAACAATTTCAAAGGTTTAACGAATTCCATGTCAGGGACTTGGATCCTGAGCGATGCAATACCAAATACCTATGTTTAGTTTATTCATGTCTCCAAAGAATTTCTAGTGATTATTATGCTAAACCACAAATTGTAAGATTATACTGTCCTAGTTCTACATCTGATGGAGTTTTCCCTGGATATGCCAAGGGGTGGGATAAGTTGCCACTTGGCCTGCAGTTGAAACGTTTGAATGCCTTCTAAAACCTACCTACAGGAAATTTATTTGTGTCTAGCCTGTGCTAGCTACCCTGCCTCAATTATTTTTTCTTTAGAGATTTTTCGGTCCCATAATCATTTGGGGTGCTGAGGGTGAAGGTCTGTCTTTTGTAATGTCTTCAGAGCTGATAATGGGCACAGTCCTGCCTAGCCAGAGATCGAAAAGCTCTCCCTGTCTGACTTGAGGCGTCCAGATTTGTTTCAGCAGTGGCATTGTTTGCAGGCACTGACTGGAATTCTTGCATGACCGTTATGTGGGCATGAAATTACTGGATTCTGGCTCAATAAAAGGAATAAAGTCAGGCACACATTGACAATTTTAGGTAGTGACTGATTACCTTTTGTACAAAAGCTACAAGGCCCGAAGTTATTAGCATAACTTAAATGATAAACTTTAATTTCTGTGGCTTTATAACAAGTATCAGCCTTTGGAGTTTTTTATGTATTTCTGGACTATAATGGTAGCCTGACATATTGTTTTAGACTATAATTTGAACTAGGCACTCAAGTAAATGTTATATAAAATTTGAAGAGAAATCCGAAAATGTTTGGAGACTTGCATCTAGAAAAGACTTTATTATGCCTAGATTGTTTATAGAATTTCTTCTATATATATATATTTTTTTTTTTTTTCATAAACTTTCCTCATACCATTTTTGGCATGCTTATACCATTTTATTTTTGTTCTCGACCACCTTTTTAAAAATTCTCAGATAACTATTTCCTTTATTATAGGACAGAAATTTACCATATAAGATGTCTTTTTTAGATAAAAATATCTTTTCTCTCATATTTCTCTTTTTTTGTTTTCTTACTAAAACCTTATTTGTACACCAACAACACTTTTATATTTTTCCTTTGCTTTTTGCTTTCCTTTTTATTTATTCACAGATAAACTTTACAATCATAATTTGAATTTGCCTTTTAGTAACTGTTAGGGAAAACATTTAACTTTTGGAACACCTTTAATTCCAACTAGAGAGCAGGTTTTAGGAGAAAGAAGTTCAGTATGAGCACAGTATTAATTAAGAAATTAATTTGGACCCCAGCCACATTCACATAGACCCAAGGATTCTCTGGGGTGATGGCAAACAGCGCTGCGCTGGGCCGTGCCCCTCCCCCTTCAATCAACGGCCATTATCACCGAGCTAGGTGTTCCCCCGCCCCTTCGGGAGAGGCCACACCATCTCTTTTAGTGGCCTTTTAGTCCGGATGTTGGATAAGGTTCTGGGGGCTTAGGCCATCAAGAACAACTGTGCTTCAAGTGCCCAGATTGACCACATTCATAGCAGCTGATACCATCCCCCTTAGCAGGTTTATCCTTATCAGGCCTCTTTTGGGTGGCTGGAGCCGTTATCTTTTGTGGCAACTGCCAATAGGTTTGTTTACCTTTCCTCTGGCTGGCGCTCATTTTGGAGTCCTTCTCCTCTTTTTTCTTCTTAATGTTTCAGTTTCTAAGAACTTCAGAAGCTTTCTATAATTCAGAGTTTGGTATTCATAATCCTGAGTCAAGCCTCTGGAGTTTGGTATTTAATATTCTATAGGATATAATCTTGTTTGCAAAGTAGTGAAATAAATTTTTTAAATGGCTCTGCATACAGAACTTTTGACCATTTTTTTAGGTCTGCAAAGTGAATTTAATTGCCAGACAGTTTTACTCCTTTCCAAATCTTATTATCTGCTAACTTGGAGTGAGTTCAGATTTGATTTTAATAATGCACTTATTATTTTTTTAATTTTAAGCCATGTAATTTTAATTTCTTTTAATTATTTAAAATCTGTCCCATTGGGGTGTCTGGGGGTACGGATTATTACACATTTCCTTGGTTACTTTTCTTGAAAACCCAGAATTTGTTTTGAACATTTGCAATTTATTTCTCAAAGGAAAATTCTAAAACAAACAAATAACTAAATAAAGCCTAAAAAGCAATGCCAGGAATCCCTGGAACCCTGATGGCTTCTTCCAGGCTGAGTGTCCTCAGCCCTCCTTGAAGCCCCCCCTTTTTTTTTTGCTCCACAACTTTCCAATGATGTCTACAAAATGGCCTGGTACAAAACCTTTTTAGAGTGAACAGACCACGTAGATGTAAAATGATCTGTTTCTACTTACTCCTAATTAGGAACAGGCAAAATGGTCAGAAATCCTCATGAATTACTAAACAGTAGCCTTAGTTGTAAGACATGGACAATTAAATGAGAGTGATTGGGTCTCACTCTATGCTCCACAGAGTGTGCCTAGTACTAGACCTGTCCCTTAGGTGAAGTACCAAGCTTACAAGGTGACTTAATCAGGTGGGAATGGCCAGTTCCCATGCCTTATTAAGTCCTGCAAAGTATTCAGCATTTAAAGCTTTACCAGTCTGGTAAGGGGTGTGCTAGTCAGGCATAGCCAAAAAAGCAAGCATTGGTGTTATCTAGCATTACGATTTAAAGTAGGGACTTAGCATACATTACATGACTTTAAGAGATTTCCCAACAGTTTTACAGGGGCAAGCAGTTGATTACGATCTTAGGCAAGGCCTAAACCTTTAGAAACAGACTTACTTTCAATTAACCTGGCTTTCAGCATTTGAAAACAAGAACAGTCTATTCAGTCCCTTAGTTGCCAGAGAAAGATTACAGAATTATTTTCTCCAAGGCTAGCATTAACTTGCACTGAGTTAGCAAAAGGCTAAGTCGCATATAAGAGTCATTACGTTTCTTTACAGGTGGATTAGAATGACCTCCTTCAGAATTTATGAAGGAGAACACAGGCTAAGGAAGCGAGGGGGTGTGGTCCCAGGAAAGAATTCAAGATAACCGGTAGCACTTCACATACACAGCAGGCAATTTTCCCACAACCTGAACAACAAAAGGCAGGAATTTTAACAGTGCCAACGGGTTGGGAGAAACGCCACACAAATAAAGGGAGGGAAACATAAAATGACATAAAGAAACATGCATCAATCAAGTTTTTAAAAAACAACATGTCCCATCAAACATAGCATAACTCAACCAGCTTTTCAGCAGATTCAAAATGACAGACACACACAAATAAGAGAATGAGGGGTATGGGAAACATCTGTTTTGTCCTCCTCTAGCCATACTCCTCACAAAGATATCTCAGACACCTCTTAGCAATTGGCAGGGTGGTACACCCCCAATGCAGACTAACTTTATGCGGAGCCCTCCCGCCATCCGTCTCATTCACACACAATCACACAGCACATTCTTCAACCCTCCGCCTTAATCCTAGGTTCATCTTCAGACAGTGTTGCCTTCCACCGCCTTTCAGCCCTTTCCTTCAGGCTGGAGATAACTAGTGGACTCCAGGAGGTGATCAAGCTCCCCTTCTGTCATCCGTTGGCAGGTCTATGCAAAAGGCCCTTATTCCTACCCTTTCCGTTGGATGGTCTTTCTGTCCTTTCTGTCAGGCAGTCATCCTCATGCTAGTCCCTCACCTCTTGGGTCCTTGTTGTGCTTTCATGGTCCAAGCCTCAGTGCTCCAGGAGGAGTCTCCATAAACCTCCTACAGATCCAAAGGTCTGTTGCATGCCAGGCGAGATTGCCCTTGCTGTTGCCCTGCAGGTCATACCCCGATGACAAAAGAGGTGGAACACACCATCTCCGAACTGTCCTTTCCCGGCCCGTGCACCAGAATAATGTAGCGGGAAGACAGAGAGGTTGTGACACTGAGACTGTTATAGGAAGTGGCAACTTTATTACGCCGGCAGACTCGGCGGGCTACTGCTCCCAGGCCGAGCCCCCCGGAACGGGAGAAGGGGGGTATTATACCTTGGTTTAGGTAAGGGAGGGGGATCGTGTTGAGCGATTACATATTTTCTTTGGAATGTACAAGGTTGTACTCAGAAAAATCAGATCGTTCAAAGAACAAAAGGGCTCCAGGAAATGCAGGATGAGTAGGGGCTGTAAACTGATAAGGAGAGCAGGTTGTGAGTTAGGTACTCTTTTGCATTTCCATGAGAGCCGTCAGTCTTTGGCCATTTGACTTTTTCAGACAAAACCAGCCTGGCGGGTCTTTAAAGCTTGCTGCTTGACTTTCAAAAGGAAATACCTTTAACTGCTACCAGCCCCCTTTCTGCCACACCAAGTACTAGAAGAAAATTCTCAAGATAGATTTGGTAAAAGAGGGCTGACATGGCAACTGGTTCTCTTTTTCAGTGATCACCAAAGACGCCTGCAATGGGGCATGCCACAGCAGTGCCAAGTAAGTACCCCCAGGCCTTCTCTGGGGACAGCACAAAGGGATTTTTTCCCCCCAATAGTTTCTACCCCAGGCCCATCCTCAGGGGTGTGGTTTCTGTTTCTGAGGGTTTGTGATAAAATTTAAACACGAAACTGAAATTCTCTCTCAAAAGGCCACCGCCCACTTGTCAGATCCAGCCTTTCTAACAAGCTGTCATCTGACTGACCTGGCACGTTGACCAGGATGCCCATTTTTAGTCCAATCCAAGTCACTAGGACTCTGTCACAGAGACTGAGGAAACCCAGTGGGCCTCAGTTTCCATAAACCTTACTCCCGACCCACAGCCAAGCTTAAGTTGACTTCATACTCCTAACATTCATGGAGACTTCATGAATTAATTAAGCATCCAGTAGCTGGAGTAGATCTGAATTCAGTCAACCTCTGTCATTCTCACTGAATGCATGACCTTGAGTCACTTATTTCACCCTTCTAAGCCTCAGTTTTTTCATCCGTAAACAGGAATAATAATAATACCCACTTGCTGACTGAGTGCAGTGGCTCATTCCTGTAACCCCAGCACTTTAAGAGGCCAAGGAGGAAGGATCCCTTGAGGCCAAGAGTTCAAGACCAGCATGGGCAGCATAGCCCGACCCCATCTCTACAAAAACAAAAAAAAATTAACCAGGCATGGTGATGCACGCCTGTAGTCTCAGCTACTCAAGAGGCTGTGGCAGGAAGATTGCTTGAGCCCAGAAGTTTGAGACCGCAGTGAGCTATAATCACGCCACTGCACTCCAGCCTGAGCAACAGAGTGACACCCTGTCTCAAATAATAAGAAGAATACACACATGCTAGGGCAATTGGATGGTGTGTAGCTGACATGAAGTAAAGCATGAAGCACAGCTCCTTACACATCGGAGGCTCTGTAATGACCGTCAGCTGCCCTCCTTATTCCCGGGCTGACACCTACCTATGCACATCTGTAGGTTGCCTGGTAAGTGATGCAGTTTTAGCCACCTGTGGGGTTCATGCCAGGAGCCGACTCCCTTCCCAAGCCCTAGGCAGGACCTCCAAGTGTCTTAGGAGCCAGGAGACTGGGGATGAGGAGTGCTGTGTATCATGTGGAATGCTTTCTACGAACACCATATCCCCCTCCTTGCTGCAGCTGTCTTCTCGGTCCGGATGGCACTGCCTCGTGCAAGTGTGCAGCAGGATTCCAAGGCAACGGGACGGTCTGCACAGGCAAGTGAGGGGGTTTGCTGGGATCAGCCAGGCTGGCGCAGCTGTCGAGGTCCACACTCCTGCAGTCTGCCTGGGCCTCACCGGCTGGCGCGGGACACTGGGGGCGAATTGCATGTCACGGGGCAGCAGACTGCACCTGGGCACAGGGAGCCAACTGTTCGTGGGTGGGGCGTGCTGGTGTTGGAACAGGTGGGGCAATTGCACCTGCTCTCAAGGTATACTCGGTATGGTGCTCACAGCCTTGACCGCAACTGGGATCACCTGGGCAGATTTTAAAACCACTGATTTGTGCTGGGAACCCATTATCACAAAGAGGTGATAAATATTTGAGGTGATAGATATGCTAATTTTCTACTCTGATCACAATATGTATTGCAACATCACTAGGTACTCCAGAAATATGTACTATTATTATGTGTCAATTTTAAAAAATTTTAATGCTTCTATTTGGTTTTTTATTATCTTATTGTAGAGATGTGAGGTACAAGACAGGATTAGTTACACAAGTAGGCTGCGTGCAGGTTTGAGCCTCCAACTGGTCCTCCCTCCCCCTGGTTTAGGACTAGATACCCTTTGTGTTGTTACATACCTTCCCCCCATCCCCACCACCTGGCGGTGTCCAGGGACTGCTTGTCCCTCTTTTGTGCTGATGTGATCAATGTTCAGGGTCCATTTATGAGTGAAAAAGTGGTGTTCAGTTCTTTGTTTCTGTGATAGATCACTAAGCATGATGGTCTCCAACTCCATCCAATTTTCAGCAAAGTCCATGATTTTGTTCTTCTTTATGGCTATGTAATGATCCATCGTGTATATGTACCACTTTTTTTTCATTCAGTTCACTTTTAATGGACAGTAGGCTTGGCTCCATGTTTTTGCTATTGTGAATAGTGTGGCAATAAACATGTGTGTGCAGGTGTCTTTTTGTAGAATGATTTATATTCTTCCGGGAATATTCCCAGGAGATGGATTGCTGGATTCAATTTAAAAATTTTTTTTTAAAAAACACTGATTCAATTGGCCTAGAATGTGACTGGAGCATGAAGACTTTTTTGAAAAACACTGATTTGATTGGCCTAGGGTGTGACTGGGGTGTGAAGACTAAGACGTGGACAGAAAAGGGCTTGAACCCTGGTTCTTCCTCCTACTGCCCACTTGGCCTTGGTTGGGTCTTTTAACTACTCCAAGACCATTAGCTCATTTGTAAAGTAAATTTAAAACTAGCTCCCTTGCAGAGTGGTTCTGAGGTTAAATGGCCTCTCTGCATACAAAGGCAGAGTGATGCAGCTGCTAAAAACTCAGCCTCCTCACTAAACGACCTGGCTTTGAATATAAGCTCTTATCATTTGTGTCACCTCAGGGAAGTGGCTTCATGACTCTTTGCACCATTTTTTGATCTGCAAGTTGGGCTAGTAAGAGAACCTCCCTCACTGGGCTGCTGGATGCTAGCCAGTGAAGTGATTAGAACAGGCCCAGCACATGGCACTCGAAATGTGAGTTCATGTTATAGTGGCTGGCACTAGGAAAATGGAAAATCTTAGAGTCATTTTCCTCCTGAACCCCATGACCTGGCAGGCCTTGGTTCAACCCATGGCAGAGCTGGATGATGATCACACCAACCTGCTTTCTAGAGCATCTTTTTTTTTTTTATTATTATAAAGATGTGGGGTACATTTCAGGGTTAGGTATATAAACATTGATCATGCAGCTACCCCTGTGGATGAGGTATGTCCCTCCCTCCCCTAACAGTTTCCCTCAGCTGCCAATTCCACCCCTTCTCCCCGACAGTTTCCCACTACTGCCAAACACTTTCTTATAGTATTATAATTGTTCAAGGTCTGTTTATGAGTGAGAGTATATGGATAAATCACTGTTTCTGTGATAAATCACTGAGTGTGATCGACTCCACATCCATCCAAGTTGCTGCAAATTTCATATATTTGTCCTTCTCTATGGCTGCATAATATTCCCTCATGTATATGTACCACATTTTTTTAAGCCAGTCCAGCTTAGATGGGCAACACAGTTGGTTCCATGTTTTTGCTATTGTGAATAGAGCTGCAACAAACATACGTGTGCAGGTATCTTTTTTGTAGAGCATCTTACCCTGGAATTCTCCCAGAGTAAGTACCCTGACCCTGCGCCCAGATGTTTCCTGCAGTAGCATTTGCATGATATGCTAGGAAAGACAGCTGGAGTGGGCAGACACTGGGCTGCTCCTCCCACCATCTGTTTTGGGGAATCAGCCCTGTTTAAGCCAATGCCTGCCGAGTCGTTCTGAAGTATCTTCCACTTTTCAATGACCCGAGTGAAAACGCATCAATGGCTTTGTCTCCTCTCCTCCTCTTCTGCTTTGTCGTCTCTCCCTTCTGCAGCCATCAATGCCTGTGAGATCAGCAACGGAGGCTGCTCTGCCAAGGCCGACTGCAAGAGAACCACCCCAGGACGCCGGGTGTGTGCGTGCAAAGCAGGCTACACAGGCGATGGCATCGTGTGCCTGGGTAGGCAGCGCCCCTCCCTGTTAGGGTACGGACAGGGTGAGGGTGGATGGATGGAGAAAGAGAGAGGCGCAGGGTGGTGCAGCACCGCCAGAGCTGGCGTGCCGGAGGTGCCACGCTGGGAACCCAGAGATCCGAGTAAATGCAAAGAATTGCAACACACAGAGGTGAGAGAAGAAAAGATTTATTTAAGAAAAGTTCACCCCCCACCGACAGGAAGTGGGCCTACACGCTAGGTGAGTGTGGCGTCGCCCCCCAGAGTCCTGGCTTAAATCCTTCTCTTGGAGATGTTTCACGTGACTGCTGTGACTTCCTTATCAACCACCTGTGGATGTCTTGGAGATCCTGTGACACAGAGACCCATTAATGTCCGCTCACATTCTCATAGCCCCTAGAGAAGGGCGTGACAAGGATTCTAATGCTCCTGCACCTTCCCAAACGACATTCCTTAGAGCTAGTGGAGGGTGCACCTCCCCTTATCTCCTAGGCATTCCCAGTGGGGAGCTTCGGGGATCCTTGGCTTCCCTGTAGATAGGACCCAATTTACTGGAAGATAGAATCCCCACCTGCTCCCCCTCTGAGCGGTTATAACTTTTGTAATTACAAGTTTCATGACTTTTACAGTCCTTGCCCAATGCATGATGTCTTAGCCTTGTAAATTCCCTTTACTCTAGGCAAGCTTGACAGCCACTATGAGATACCTCTGATAACTGGAAGTCTGTTTCTGAAAAGACAAAGTCGGTAAAGTTAATTTTACCTAAAGTGTGCATTTCTCCAAAAATATAGCTTCTACTTTCTCATCATTGTGTCAGGGTTTAAGAACAAGATGAAAAATGACTTCCCACTCTCGGTCTGTCCTTTCACTCCCCCCGTTCACCGGGAAGCAGTGTGGATCCGAGCCCTGTGGAATGCCTGCTCATAAGTTAGGGTGTACAGCTGGGTCATGACTCCATTTGCCAGGGCAGGAAAGTGCGAGGGTGGGGAAGTGTGACCATGGGGGGGTAAAGGCATGTAACATCCAGAGACACTTTGGGAGGGGAAAAGGAGAGCAACTTCTCCCAGTTGAACATGATGGCGGTGACTGCATTTGTAAGCTTGTATTAGTTCCTTCTTATACAAGTAGCACATTCTCTCTGTAGAAAAAGAAGGCCACCATGCTGGAGGGAAAGGTCATGCTAGAGGTAGAAAGTTCTAACTCTCTCCCTATCGTCATAGTCCCCCACTGTGCTGTATAGACGTGTGTTTTCTAACAAAAATGGTATCCCCTGAGACAGTGTTTACTTCATGTGACAGAATAACTCTGAAAATAAGCAGACCTCTACACCATTGTTTTTGTGGTCACAGACTGTTCTACTATAAGGGGGTGCCATAGTAAGTTGTCTCAATTTAACCTTTTTAGTTTGAAAAAAACTTCGCACAAGAACTGCAAAATGGTACGCAAAAGGCCCACGTGTTCTTGACCCACATTCACTTACTAACCTTTTGCCTGTTTGTTCCATCATTTGCTCTCTTTGTAAACATACTTTTTTCCCTAAACCATTTACGAGTAAGCTACAAGGCAGGGGGTGACCCAAGAAAACCCAGAACTTGTTTATAAAAATTTGTGTATTTATTCTTACTTGTTTAAACATCAGTAACTTTCAAAGTGCTCTCCATTGAATGCAATACCAAGTGCTCTCCATTTCATGGTTTCTCCACTGCTCAGAACAGTTTTTTAATTCATCTGTTTTGATGCCTTTTGGTGCTTCTGTCATTTTTTGTTTCACCTCTTCCACATCAGCAAAACATTTTCCTTTGAGGACTTTTTTCAACCAGGGAAACAAACAAAAAAAAAAGAATGGGTGAATAGAACACAGGGATCATGCTGGTTTTGGTCAAAAACTGCTGGACACTCAGCACTGTGTGGGCAGGTGCATTGTCACAGTGGAAGAACTAGTTACCTGTTTGCCACGACTTGGGATGTTTCTTTCACAAATTGCTACACAACCTTCTCAAAACTTCCAGATAAAAACTTGTTTGACCTTTTGATCCAAAGGAATCAATTCTGAGTGTACTACAAGGAGCCCACCCTCCAAAAAAACAAAAAGATAATTCCAGTTTTTTTGTATCGCTTTTTTGTATATCTCTTGTATGTATATATATGTATGTATTATATTCCCTTTATCCTGAATACTTGAGTATGTTCCCTAAGGATCAGGATAGCCTCTTACATAACCACAACACATTTATCAACTCTAGTAAATTGATTATGAATGTAATGTTTTTGTCTAATTACCATTTGTATTCTAACTTTGTCAGTTGTCCCAATAATATCCTTCTTGACATTTGTTCCATCAGAGCAGGATCAGGCGTTGCACATAGTTGTACATTTCAGTGTACTACAACCGCACCCAGCTAATTTTTGATTTATTGTAGAGACGAGGTGTTGCCAAGTTGTCCGGGCTGGTCTCGAACCCGTGGGCTCAGGCAATCCACTTGCTTCAGCCTCCCAAAATGCTGGGATTACAGGCTGAGCCACCGAGCCCGGCCGACTCTATTGTTTTAAATACTTTGCTGCAAATGCTCATGTTCATCCCATAGTCAGATTTAAGCCCATAGACTGTGCCTATGCTTGCATTGTTCCAGCTTGATTTTGAGAAACTGCATCTGATACCCTCTCTGTTGGGTTATTTCTATCCCAGAATTGTCAGAAAACCAAACCACGCATTGATACCTGTTTCCCTCAGCCAGTCCCCTCAGCCACTCTGAGCCCTCCCTTTGGGAGCCAGGCTTGATTCCCATGCCAGGTGTTGGCTTTTTGTTTTAAAGAAATCAACCCATGTCTGGAGAACAACGGCGGCTGTGACAAGAACGCAGAGTGCACGCAGACGGGACCCAACCAGGTGAGCTACCTCCCAGAGGCCCTTAGCTTTTCTAGAAGGAAATTTCCAGGTCTTTAGACACAGGCCCAAGGGAAGGCGGCTGAGATCAAACCTCTGAGGAGCTGCAGTGGAAGATAAATACTTTAGGGGAAATTGTGAAAGAAGAGGCTGCTCTTCAGGGATGAGGAGAAGTGGGAGGAACGAGGGGACTAGGAGAAGGGGCGTTCCTAGAATGGGCAGAAGTGGCCAGCCGCAGATGCCATGTGCTTCCAGAAGTGCCTGGAGAAATGCTCCCCTTTCTGTGAGCTTTCTGGTGCTCAGAATCCCACCCTTGCTCTTTGGCTCGAGGCTCTGAAATGCGTGTGCCACAGCAGAAGGTGACACTGCAGGCTCCACCAGTCACGTGCTCCCCCACAGAGTAGCTCCATGCCTCTCTGGAGAGCAGATGTGGGGTGTGCGGGGAAGATGTGAGGACACTAGCCTTAGAGGGTGAGGTCATGGGTGGAAGGACATGCGTGGAAACCAGAGGCTCGCAGACCCACGTTCCACCTCCCTAAGTCTCTGTCTCATGACCAACAAGCAAAACAGTCAGGCAGGAAATCACACACATGCAAAACTGAATGACAGAGTGAAGTCTCCAGTGAATGTTCTATTGCCCTCAGCGCCAGGTCTCTTCTCTCAATGGGTACAGCAAGCACGAACCCCAAGAGCCCAAAAATAAGAAAAAAAAATTTGTCTTGAGAGAAGTGAGTGTGTGTGTGTGTGTGTGTGTGTGTGTGTGTGTGTGTGTGTGTGTGTGTGTGTTTAGACATTTAGTCATAGAGAAACCCCACAATTAGTCTTAGGGGAACCCAAACAGTCAACACAGGGCTTTCTTAGACATGTTTCGGGGTTCAGTGGAGTTTTCATTCAAACTACACATGAGGTGGGGGAAATCTACAAGTGTTTTGGGGAATCTGAAAGTGCTCCTCCAGGCCTGGGGGCAGTGAGGGAGAATATGGGATTGGACTCTGAGGACAAGACCTTAGCTGCAGAGAGATAGCGGGTGGACACCTCAGGAAATGTCTGGGCCATGGTTGGTCCCGCTGTGAAGGAAGAGGAAGAGGAGCATTGAAAAGCCACCCACATGGCCAAGCTGGCACCACGGATGAGTTCAAGCTGCAACAAGTAGACATCAGCCGTGGGCCTCTGCTGCCATGCAGAGGACTCTTGTGTGGATTTGGAAAGCTGCCCTTGGGAGGGCACAAGGGAAGTAGCTGCCCCTTCTTTGGGGCACACGGCCGTGAACAGATCACATGCTGAGCTTCAGGCCCATAGCCCATGGGACCTCCTGCAGACAGTGTCCCCTCCCTCAACTTGAAGCCTCCACCTGGCTTCCATGGCCAACCCATGGCTTTGGCTGACTCTGAGAAGAGGCTGCAAAGGCCTCTTAGCATCTCCCAGCACTCAGCACAGGTAGAGACGAGCAAGAAATGTGCAGAAGGGGGGTGGGATACAGTTTAGCCTTCTTCCAACTGGCCTTCACCAACCCAAGAGAAGAGAGATGAGTACCAGAAAGCAAGGGACCAAAATAAGGTAAGAAAGGGTTTTTTTTAAGTTATCTTGGCAGCAAAGGTCAGATGTGCATGTCACCCCAGCCCTCGAGTGAAATGGCCAGCTGTGCTAAAGTATTAAGGTAAGGGTTGTCGTTATAGAATAGATATTGCCAGCATCAGAGATAGACCCTCCCAACTGCCATGGCTGTGAGGGAATTCAAGTCCAAGGGCAGCATGTGGCCAGGATGGAGCCTGCCTGGGATGACCCATGCCCTCTGCTTCTGCACAGGCCGTCTGTAACTGTCTGCCGACGC
The DNA here is from genome assembly GCF_000164805.1 of Carlito syrichta. Lineage (NCBI taxonomy): Eukaryota > Metazoa > Chordata > Mammalia > Primates > Tarsiidae > Carlito > Carlito syrichta. Next base: position 94,274 of record NW_007033789.1, read on the forward strand.
ACACTGGAGATGGGAAGTTCTGCACGTTCATCAACGTCTGCTTGACCGTGAGTACCTGTCGAGGGCCGATGTGATGGAAGTTTTGGAGTCTGTGGGGTCTCCTCCCCGCTCTATGGGGTGCAGAGTGAAGGTGACCTCCCTGTGAAGGCCTCAGAGCCGCATCTGGGCCACGAGGTTCATTTCCCCTTCACCCTCCATTGCTGTCCCCAGCCACCCTTTGGCTGCAGGATCCTGAGGGGATGCGGGTATACATCGGGGCCAGGAGTCACCTGAATGCAGCTTGGACAAATGCCCTGAGGTCAGCTGGTTCACCCATTTCCCAAAGGCAGGCCGTGGCACCCACAGCAGGTTCTTGCTGAGTGACCCTTGTGAGTCAACTAATGGGCTTGAGTATCCAGTTCAATACCCGGTTCCCTAACCAGCACAAATGGGTAACTGAGTACACATGTCCTTTACCTGGTGTTTGTTTTCTATGGATCGAATGGAGAGGTAGGGAAGGTCAGTTAAAAACATCGCAGAAGGTAAAACACTACATTCTAGAAAAGGCCAACCTGCATAGTCAGTGAAAAGACCAGCGCTTGTGAGGAGGAAGACATGAATAGAGCTCAGAGGATTTTCAGGGCAGTGAAATTACTCTGTGCCATATTGTAATGGTGGATACCTGTCATGATACATGTGTCTAAACCCAGAGAATGCACAGCACCCCCAGTGAACTCCTAATGCAGAATATGGACTTTAAAATCAGTATCGGTTTGTTAATTGTGTCAAATATACTACACCAATGCAAGGTGTTAATAATAGGGGAAACTGAGGAAAGGGGTAGATAGGAATCTCTGAATTTTACTTTCAATTTTTCTGTAACCCTAAAGCGGCTCTAAAAACTGAAGTCTATTAATTTAGAAGATAAGCCACACACACACACACATACACACACACACACACACACACACACACACACACACACACACACACACACACTAGACACCAGCTTTAGAAATCGGTTCTCAATTCTCCCACTTTCTTTGCAAAGCCTGTGTATATGTGTGTGCACGTGTGTGTGAGCACGTGTGTATATGCGTGCGTTCTTGTGTCGTTTCTGCTAGTCTAGGTTTCTCTGCAGCTTGAGCTATCTGTGATGACATAAGAGTGATGTGCCCAAGACAGCATGTGACTTGTTTGGACAGGTCATTATTTAGCTCAGATACTGTACATATTTTTGCCTCGTCAGCGGAAATCTGAATAAAACCTCAGGCCCAGCAACATGAATTCCTGACCTCTATATAAACACCATAAACACATCCGACACATTTCCTCAGCCCAGCCACAGCATATGGACAAAGTCTACCCATCTGTTCATCTTCCCATCATTCCAATTCTTATCAAAATCCCTCCCGTCCTTTCCACCAGGCATGTGTTTCACCTCTGAGAAAAGGTTCAAGAAACCTCCTCTGGGAGGCCTTCCTAAGTTAACCCACAGCAACTTTCCACTCCTTGCTCTTCTGGACTTTGGAAGTCGGAATCCACATGAGAGCCCTGTGCGTCAACAACATGGTGTGGAATTCCAGAAGTTGGTTCTGTCTTAATAGAGGCCGAATGGCCAGACCAAGGACGATGTCTCTAACTCACCACACAGCCACCCTCCCCAACGCCTCCACCCCCTTTCTACATGTCAGCTCTACCTTCAAAAGAGGAACCAATTCTAGAACCTGCATTGAGCAGGCGCTAGGGTGGAGGAGGGGGGAAGGCACTTCTTCCCCCACTCCATGTTCATGCATAAATCATTAATTCTTCCAGTTCTCCTTCTCTCTAAAGAGGAGTCAGGGAGGGGAAGGAGGCTGCCATCTTCCTTTCAAGGATTGTCACATAACAAGAGGTTGTTTCTGTTCTGTGGAAGCCCAAGCAGTAGGACTGGTGGATGGACATTGGAAAATAACAGATTTCTCTCAACTCAAGGTAGACCATGAGGTACCAGAGGTAGAGAGGCAGTCTGGGAGGTAATGGGCTTACCATAACTCATGGTATTTAACCATACCGTAGAAATAAAGCAACAGAGGGGTTATCAACCTGGACAACATTTAGGTCCCTCCAGGCCCTGACTTCTGTGACTGTAGCACTCTGGCTTGCTTCCCAGGCCCTCAGTTTCTTTAAAAGATGGTGGATGTTCCTGAGATCCATTCAGCATGAAGGGTCTGAGCTTTCACTTTTCGCCTCCAGTCTGTTGACGACTTCTTGTCACTGTTCTCACATGGGTTGTGTGAGCAGGCTTCCAACTTTGCTATCGCCCTGTACCGCAGCCCAACACCAGGCTACACAGGCCCAGAAGGAGCCTGCTCCATCATTAATCACTGAGTCTCACCTGAGTTTGTCCTCAATTCCAAATTGTCTTAGCTCATTCTGTACTGCTACAACAACAGCACACAGTGTTACAGAATACCCGAGACTGCGTAACTTAGCATGAACAGAAGTTTATTTCTCACAGTTCTAGACTCTGGGAAGTCCAAGATCGAGGTGCCACAGTTCTAGATGCTGAGAAATCCAGGATCAAGGTGCCACAGTTCTAGATGCAGGAAAGGCCAGAATTGAGGTGCCACAGTTCTAGAGGCTGGAAAGTCCAGAATTGAGGTGCCACAGTTCTAGATGCTGGGAAGTCCAGGACCAAGGTGCTACAGCTCTAGATGAGGGAAGTCCAAGATCAAGGTGCCACAATTCTAGATGTGGGGAAGTCCAGAATTGAGGTGCCACAGTTTTATATGCTGGGAAGACCAGGACCAAGGTGTCCCAGTTCTAGATGAGGGAAGTCCAAGACCAAGGTGCCCACAGTTCTAGATGTGTGAAGTCTAAGATCAAGGTGCCGCAGTTCTAGATGCAGGGAAGTCCAGAACTGAGGTGCCACTGTTCTAGATGCTGGGAAGTCCAGGACCAAGGTGCTACAGTTCTAGATGAGGGAAGTCCAAGATCAAGGTGCCACAGTTTTAGATGTGTGAAGTCTAAGATCAAGGTGCCATGGCTCTAGATGCGGGGAAGTCCAGAATTGAGGTGCCACAGTTTCAGATGCTGGGAAGTCCAGGACCAAGGGGCCACAGTTCTAGATGAAGGAAGTCCAAGATCAAGGTGCCACAGTTCTAGATACATGAAGTCTAAGATCAAGGTACCACAGTTCTAGATGAGGAAAGTCCAAGATCAAGGTGCCACAGTTCTAGATACATGAAGTTTAAGATCAAGGTGCCAAAGTTCTAGATGTGAGAAGTTTAGGATCAAGGTGCCACAGTTCCAGACACTGGGAGATCCAAGATCAGAGTGCCACAGTTCTAGATGCTGGGAAGTTCAAGATCAAGGTGCCACAGTCCTAGATGCTGGGAGGTCCAATATCAAGGTGCCACAATTATAGATGCGGGGAAGTCCAGAATTGAGGTGCCACAGTTCTAGATGCTGGGAAGTCCAGGTCCAAGGTGCCATAGTTCTAGATGGGGGAAGTCCAAGATCAAGGTGCCACAGTTCTAGATGTGTGAAGTCTAAGATCAAGGTACCACAGTTCTAGATGCAGGGAAGTCCACAATTGAGGTGCCACAGTTCTTGATGCTGGGAAGTCCAGGACCAAGGTGCCACAGTTCTAGATGAGGGAAGTCCAAGATCAAGGCGCCACAGTTCTAGATACGTGAAGTCTAAGATCAAGATGCCACAGTTCTAGATGTGAGGAAGTCCAAGATCAAGGTGTCACAATTCTAGATGCAGGGAAGTCCAGAATTGAAGTGCCACAGTTCTAGATGCTAGGAAGTCCAGGACCAAGGTACCACAGTTCTAGATGAGGAAAGTCCAAGATCAAGGCGCCACAGTTCTAGATATGTGAAGTCTAAGATCAAGGTGCCACGTTCTAGATGTGAAGAAGTCCAGGATCAAGATGCCACAGTTCTAGACACTGGGAAATCCAAGATCAGAGTGCTACAATTCTAGATGCTGAGAGGTCCAAGGTCAAGTTGCCACAGCTCTAGTCGCTGGGAAGTCCAAGATTAAGGACCTTCTTTCTGTGTCATTGCATGGCAGAAGTCCTCACATGGTGGAAGGGCAGAGAGAAAGGGGAGCGGACAACATGTCCTTCTATTAGTAACCACTTCCTCAGCAACAGCATTTATCCCTCCATGAGGGCTCTGCTCTCATGGCCTAATCACCTCTTAAAAGTCCCACCTTTTAATACTGTTACTGGTACAATGGCAATTTAATTTCAACGTGAGTTTGAGAGGGGATAAACTTTCAAGTCACTGCACAAATCCTCACAGCTGCTTTTGCCTCAAGAGTGTGGTCCATTGACCTGGCAACAGCGTCCACTTGAATGTGACTTCAGTCTCCCCTTCCCCTTCCTCTCACTGGTTGCTGGAAGGATTCCCCAAGGTTCGGAGTTGAGCCTGGGCTGGAATCCTGGTCTTGCTACCTGCTGACTGTGAGACTTTGCTAAACATCCTGACCCTTCTGTGTCTCAGTTTCCTCCACTGTATATGTGAATTTATTCTCTTTTTTTGAGTCGGAGTCTCACTCCGTCGCCAGACTGGAATGCAGTGGCCGCTCCCAGCCACCGCAGCCTCGACCCGCTGGGCT
>NW_007033789.1:99137-102712 GCF_000164805.1 Carlito syrichta
TCGCTGCCCAGGTGGGTCTCGAACCCGCGGGCTCAGGCAATCCACTCACCTCAGCCTCCCAAAGGCGCGGGATGACAGGCTGAGCCACCAAGCCTGGCTCCTCCACTGTAAATTGAGATAATATCTCCTTCAGGGAACTGTCATGGAAACTAACTGAGCCAATGTTTGTCAAGTGTAGTTGTCGGTCTTTCAACAAATACTAGCTTGTATTATGATTACTAAGACAATGATCATCCCTCCGTCAACCCTAACACCTCAGGCCATCATGCCACCTCACAGACAGTAACATTCCCTCACTGCTAACCACTTGCCCAAGTCCTTGTCATAGTCCTAGGAAGAGCTTAAGCCTCCTCCTCTGAGATGTCACCCCTGACCACCTGAGCGTGAAGAGACTTCCCCATTCTCTGAACTACCATAATCCTGAAGGTTGGAGTCACTCATGGGTGTCTGCTTCATGTGGCCTGTTACCATTAATTCACTTGACAGTGTCTGTGTCTGACCATTCTAAAGAAATTGTTAGTCCTTTAAAGACAGAGACCACATGCATTTTTATGTATCCAGTGGGAACCTTACACAGCATTATACACACCTAGGTCAACGGACACTCACTATATCCCAGGCACTGGGAATTCGTCAGTGACTGTGTAGCAAAGTCCTTTTTCTCAAACAGCTTATATTTAGGGTGAAGAGACAGACACTAATCATGTAATATGCATTCTTTATTTTTTTTAATTTAGTGGTTTATGCCTATAATCCCAACACTTTGGGAGGCTGAGGCAGGAGGATTTCTTCAGGCCAGGAGTTTGAGATCAGCTTGGGCAACATACCTAGACCCCATTTTTTACAAAAAATACAAAATAACCAGGCATGGTGGCACACGCCTGTAGTCCCAGCAACTCAGGAGGCTGAGGTAGGAGGATTGCTTGAGCCCAGGAGGCCGAGGCTGTGGTGAGCCAGGATCATGCCACTATACTCCAGCCTGGGTAACAGAGTGAGACCTTGTCTCCAAAACTAAAATAAAATGTAGGTAGGGACAACTTCCGTGAGAGAGATATATCCTAGTCCATTCACCCTGCTATAACAAAATACTATAGAATGGGCGGCTTGTAAAGAACAGAAATTTATTTCTCACAGTTCTGAAGGCTGGGAAAGCCAAGGTCAAGATGCTGGCTGCTTCTGTGTCTGGTGCAGGCCTGCTCCTGGTTTCTATGATCCCTTCTCACTGCGTCTTCACTTGGTAGAAGCGAAGATCAAGTTCCTTTGGGCCTTTTTATTATTATTATGACACCAGACAGGTCATGTGCTGACACTGTAATCATTATAGCAAGGTTTGAAGGAGACACATCTCACACGATAGCATGAAAACCTCATCATCATGCTTATGAACCGCAAAAGGATTCCTCTTTTAATGAGGGTACTAATCCCATTGCTATTATTATGAGGACTTTTCTCTCATGACTGCATCACCTCCCAAAGGCGCCATCTCCTGATACCATCACCATCTGAATTTTGTGGAGACTCACACATTCAGACACTAGCAAGAGACAAAGCAAATTGATGCGGTCAAGCTGGCTGGGACGGGAGGGATTAAAATGACCAGACAAGGCCTTTCTGCAGAGGTGACTGGTTCCTGGACATTGATAAAGAAGCAGCCGTGTGACAAACTTGGGGAAATTTTACAAACAGAAGAAAATCAGTCAAGTTCAAGGTCCTGGGATGAAAAGGAACTTGGCATGTTCTGAGATTGAAGAGAAAGCCGATGTGACTGGAGAACAGGGAATAAAAAGGAGATGGGGGAGGGACCGGGTCACTTTGGACAGTGTCAGCCAAGCTGTGGGGCTGACATTTATTCCAGCTATGGTTGGGAAGCCACTGGAGGATCACGCAGGCCAACGTCAAGGTCTGGCTTGCCTCTCAAAGCTCCGCTGGCTGGCGTGACGGCTGTGCACCACGGGCACTCGTGATCAGAAACATAAGGACCACCTAGGAGACCACTGGCACAGGCCAGGAAAGACCGTGGTGGCTTGGGTGTGTAACTGGAGCTGGAGCTGTAGAGATATCGAGGAGTCACTGGACTCACTGGGGGCACACTTTAGGGATAACTGATAGGCCTTGCCGACAGATGGGAAGCATGGGGAAAAGGAACAACGAGCACGTGTAGATTCTTCCTAAGACATGCTGGTTTCACTCATGGAGATAAGGACGGCTTGGAGAGGAGCAAATTCAAGGTGAAATATCAACTGGTCTGTTTCACATATCGAATCTGCGTCGTTTGGGAGGCGCCCAAGGAAAGACGGCCGTTGGATACGTAAACTTGGAAGTAAGGAGAGGTCAGAATGGAGGTACAAATGTGGAGATCATTAGCACAGAGACGGTATTCAATCCCAGGAGGCTGGCTGGAGCATGAAACAAACAGAGGAGAGGACAGCAGATGAGCAGAAGGGCCTGAACATGAAGCTGTGAGGCAGGGAGAAAGGGCTCAGGAGAGACTTCGGACAGCAGCCGCAGTGTTCGAGGGGCACCGCTGAGTGTGGTGTCAGCAGAGGCTGGGAGGAGGAAGTATCTCCAGGTACAGGCCAAAGGATGCTGGGGCATCAAGTACATCGAGAGAGGAACCTGCCTCTGCCTTCAGCAAGACCTCATTCTGGAGACCTGGAGCAGGGGGCATGGAGTGGTGAGCCCAAGAGCCCAGAAGGAAGCTGCACAGGAAACTAGGGATAAGGAAAGGGGAACACAGACAACATCTGCACAGATCTTGCTGTGCAAAAAGCGGGTGCATGAACTGGTTAGCAAATTAATGGAGTGATGATAGGAAACGGATGTGGAGAAGCGGGAGTGTTGTTTATTTAACATTTTACTCTGGAAAATTTGAAGCCTACCTAAAACTGATACAATGAACCCACCTGTACCACTCTTTGTTCCTCTGCACCCATGTGCACCCATGACTGCCACCACCTGCCAGAACTTTTTTTTCAAGAAAAGAAAGGAAGTTTGTTTTTTTTTTCAAGATGAGTCATATTAAGGTATGTTTTTATGCTGATGGGTGTGAGCCAACAGAAGACCAATTCTGAAGGAGAAAAGGTTATTGTTACAAAAGGAACAAATGCAAGAGGCTGAGAGGGCTGGGAGTCAAGCCCAGGGAGAGAGGGGCAGCTCAGATAGGAACGGGGGCAGTGTCAATCAGTCAGTCTATTAGTCAGTCGGTTGGCTAGTCAGTGAGTGAGTCCATTCATTAGTCAGACAGTCAGTCGGTGGTTGGTTAGTTGTGAGTATACCTGGGTTTTTTGTTGTTGTTGTTGTTTTCAGTTGGAGTCTCACTCTGTTGCCCAGGCTGGAGTGCAGCGGCACGCTCACGGCCACCACAGCCTCGACCTGCTGGGCTCAAGTGATCCTTCCACGTCAGCCTTCCAAGTAGTTGGAATTACAGGCACGCGCCACCACGCCTGGCTAATTTTTTGATTTATTATAGAGATGAGGTCTTGCCAAGGTGCCCAGGCTGGTCTCAAACCCATGGACTCAGGCAATCCTCTCACCTCGGCCTCCCAAAGTGCTGGGATTATAGGCGTGAGCCACCG
>NW_007033789.1:103353-106795 GCF_000164805.1 Carlito syrichta
GGGCTCAGTGGCTCAGTCTGTAATCCCAGCACTTTGGGAGGCCAAGGTGAGTGAATTGCCTGAGCCCGTGGGTTCGAGACCCCCCTGGGCAACTTGGCGAGACCTCTGGGTGACAGAGAAAGACTCCAATTCAAAACAATAGGTGAATTGAAATGATGAGTCTGTGGCCAAAGAGAGCAGGATGCTTGACATAGGAGCAGTCAGTCCACTTCGATGCTGATTACAAAGTGGGTGGTCAGAGGGGTGGAAGCAGGGGTGGAGGGAAGCCATTGGCAGGGGTGTTGGCATGCCAAGTAAGGAACGACAATGACCCAGGCGCCACCATGAGGCCTGCAGAGGAAACATTGGTGGGCACTGAAGATACCATGGCTTCCAGGGAACTCGGGTGTTTAAAGGGTGACAGAGGAGAAATGATCGGAAGTGGCATTGCGCTGTGAGAAAGACCCTCCTGACCCCAGACCACGACATGCGGGGGCAACAGAGGGAGGCAGAGTGTCACCTGAGGGGGGCAGGGAGGGCGAGACTGCCCGAGATAGACACCTCTGCAGGTCAAGGTGAGGAGAGGTGAAAATGGCGGCAATTCTCTGATGAGGGAGTTTAGGAAGCACAGGGTGGTTTTGTAAGGGTGAGAATGGGAAGGGTAGGACATGGGGTCAGACAATGCGTGCACAAGCAGCATGGAGGTGAGTGGGCATGTGGTGAGGGGTCCTAAGGTGCCAGCTTTCAACCGCACTTCGGCTTTGCCTGTATTTTAGGTCTCTGCCCATCTTCCAGAATGCATAAGCTCTTTGAGGGCAGGGACAATGTGGTCTATCTGCTTTATACCGCCTGCCTTCTATCTGAGTGTATTACCTTCCTATAATCAGACCAGAGGTAAACTTGCAGCTGGAAAGTATCACACAAGATTGGTACCTTCCTAATTAATGCGGAGAAAGTCCAGTTTGGCAACTCTGGGCCCATCTCTGTCAGGCTGGAAATCTGCTCAGAGGGTCCTGCCACCTTAGAATGCAAGGCTGGGTGAAAAGATGTCCCCATGACCACAGGGAATTGGAAAGCAAGTTCAGGAAAAGGACAAATAATACAAACTACCCCTCCTCCCTTCACCTTGGGGAGGTGAATCTCCTCTTTCTCTCTAATTTACTTTCTAAATAAACTATCTTCCCTAATCTAAATAATAATAATAATAATAGTAATACAAAGTAGTCAAAGTATGAGAGCGAGACAAAAAATAAATTTCAACACAGAACGGGCAGAGCTGGCAAGCTAACTGGTCTAATCCCCATCCTCTGCCTCTTGGCAATTTTATCAGAAAAATGGCGGCTGTAGTGAATTTGCCATCTGCAATTACACTGGCACAGAAGAAAGGACGTGTACTTGCAAGCCAAACTATGTCGGAGATGGATTTACCTGTCGTGGCAGTATCTATCAGGTAACTCAAGGCATGTTTCCTTAAGGTAAACTTGACTTCCCTAAATGTGCTAAGAATCCAGCTAGCTAAGGAATATTCAAGAGCTTTGCAAAATATGAAGCTCTGTAAAAACATGAAAAGCAATTTGTACATAAATTGGCAATGTAAAGAAATGTTGTCTATCCATGGGATTCATTTAACCTGGGCAGAGAGTTACGTAGCCATGAAGATCAACTGACAGTTCTGGAGTCAGAAACACCTGGGATTGGATTCAATTCTGCCAGTAACACTGTGACTTTGAGCATATTACAGCCCCTCTCTGTGTATCCATTTTCTAATTTGTAAAAGAAAATAATAATGCTACCAGTCCCATCTGGTAGTTCTAACAATTAAATGAGATCATGTGTGTAAAAGACAGAGTACACAATAGCTCAGAGGCCTTACTATGACATGGATTGCCATGTGTGTATGTGTCCGTGTGTGCCTGTGCACAATACTTGTACGTGTGTGTCGTGTGTATGTGTGTGTGCGTCCACCCACGCACCTGTACTGAGCACAGAGGATGAGGTGGTATGATATATTTGCAGGTTTCTGCCTACTATAAAGTAAACTCAATTATTTAGTTTAAAGTACTGAGAGTATTCTGGCTGATCAAATATTCTTGTCAATAGACCAGCCAAATCTGCCATTTTTCAAAATATTTGAACTTTTGTATTTTTTTTTTTTGTAGCAATCGGTTCTCGCTATGTTGCCCAGGCTGGTCTCAAACTCCTGGCCTCAAGCAATCCTTCCACTTCGGCAACCTGAAAATTTTTGAACTTTTAAAGTACAGGTGCTTCTGGAAAGCACTGAACCTTCCTTTGATAAATCAGATGGCAGTTCCAGAAAGGTTGTGGAACTCAGTGTGTCCCTGTGGTCATTCTGGACATTCACCATAAGCCTGTCAATGAGGCCCCCAAAAGACCCACTGTTGCAGCTTTCCAGTGGAAGGGGTGGCAGATACAACCTTAGAAAGACCATCCTGCGACAACTCTGTGCTACTCCTGTGTATAATTCACAGGCATTAAGCAAAGCTACCTTGTTTTGTTTGCAGGAGCTTCCCAAGAACCCAAAAACTTCCCAGTATTTCTTCCAGTTGCAGGTAAGAATACATGTGTCTGTCCAGCCAGAAGAGCTCAGCCTCAAGCCAGATACAGGATAAGCCTGTAGTTTCCAGAGCTGGTAAGGGCAGAAGAGAGTCAGGACCCCGGAACTCTGGAATTTTCTACATAAGAATGTAGTATATGAAAAAAAATCCCCTCACACCAGTGAAGAAAAAACATGTTACCAGGGCAACTCGTTAACACTTTGAGTGAAAATTATTGAGTTGATCTTTCTACTCATCGTATATCTGAATCAGTTCCAGATGTATTGAAGAATAAAATATTAAAAGCTAAAGGAATAAAATCATTAAAAACTAAAAGAAGGCTGGGCATGGTGACTCAAGCCTGTAATCCCAGCACTTTGGGAGGATGAAGTGAGGGGATTGCCTGAGCCCACGAGTTTGAGAACGGCCTGGGCAACTTGGCTAGACCTCATCTCTACAGTAAATCCAAAAAATTAATCGGGCATGGTGGTGCGCACCTGTAGTTCTGGCTACTTGGAAGACAGAGGCGGAAGGATCACCGGAGCCCAGCAGGTTGATGCTGCGGTGGCCGTGAGTGTACCACTGCACCCCAACCTGAGCAAAGGAGTGAGACTCCAACCCCCCCAAAAAACTAAAAGAAAATATATTCCTAGTAACCATATGGTCTTAGAATTGCAAGAAGACAATTGTAACAGTTAAGTAAATCATCATAATTTTAAAATTTGTATCATTACACCAATTATGTAACTTATTAGTCTATGGAAGAGACACCAGAAAAGAATACCTAAAAATCATACAAGCTGCTTCAAGTGGTGGAATTATGGGGTAGTTCTTACTTTCTTCTTTACAATGTATTTTCAAAATCCTGAATACAATAAGTATATGTTAATTTTTTTTTTTTTTTTTTT
>NW_007033789.1:106933-117187 GCF_000164805.1 Carlito syrichta
GTGCTCAGGCAATCCACTCACCTCAGCCTCCCAAGGCGCGGGATTACAGGCTGAGCCACCGAGCCCGGCTTGTTAATTTTTTAATTAAAAAAAAATAAAGATGATTTCAGTGATGGAAAAACTGCGGACTAGAACACGGTTTCCCCATCCGCCTTCTGTCTGCCCGGGCCCATGGACTCTGGCATGAGTTGGAGCCCCAGCCTGTCTTAACATCAAGTAAGTGACATGTGGCCCTGCCTTCCTACCCGCAGGAGCATTCTGTGAAGGACCTGGTGGGCCGGGGCCCCTTCACCGTTTTTGCACCTTTATCTGCAGCCTTTGATGAGGAGGTGCAGGTAAGTGCCAGGCTGTGAGCGGGCGGAGGAGGTTGGAGCTAGCACACCAGCTTTGGGTTTTGCCTTGGAACTTACACCAGAGACGCTTCTGGGAGGAGATTTGGGATGGCGTGGGCTGCCTCTCAGCAGAGGGACGACCTCAGGGGATGCGTTCGGTGGCCAAAGACCACCTAAAGGACATTCCTGAACTAGACAGTAGGGTGGAGAAGATGAAAAACTCTCAAGTGCTGCAAACCTCTCACAGACAAAAAGGAAGGACGGAATTAAGGGGGAAATGCTGGGTTAAAGGGATTTAAGTAGGTTCTTTTCTTGCGGGACTTAGCAGAGGCTTTCCTGGTTTGTTGTTTGTCTTTATTTTTTAAGTTTTCAAACAAAGTTTATTAGAGAGAGAAGGGAGAGAAGAAAGGGAGGCATGCCAGTGTTGGCTTGGGCAAAAGAAAACACAGCTTTACAGTTCTAATATTCACTGGGGCGCTTCGTGCTGGATCACCCCCTAATAATAAGGTTGGCGAACATTGCAAGTGCCTGGCACTGTTCCGAGGACCTGGCTTAGACAGTCTCATTTAATCTTTTTTTTTCTTTTTTTTTTGAGTTGGAGTCTCACTCTGTCGCCCAGACTGGAGTGCAGTGGCTGCTCCCGGCCACCACAGCCTCGACCTGCTGGGCTCCGGCGATCCTTCCGCCTCAGCCTTCCGAGTAGCTGGAATTACCGGAGCGCGCTACCACGCCCGGCTAATTTTTTATTTATTGTAGAGATGAGGTCTCACCAAGTTGCCCAGGCGGGTCTCGAACCTGCAGGCTCAGGCAATTCACTCACCTCAGCCTCCCAAAGGCGCAGGATGACAGGCTGAGCCACCAAGCCCGGCCTCATTGAATCTTCACAACAACCCTGAGTGCTATTGTTGCTCCCATTTTACAGTTGAGGACACCGAGGGAGGTAGCTTTTCCAAAGTCACCCGACGAGCAGGTGGTGGAATCAAGACTCAAACCCAGGCCCGTGCTCTTAGCCGCGGCACACACTGCCTCCCCCTGTGTGTATTTTGAACACCAGCAAAGCAGGGGCAAAAAGAGAGGTTTTGAAAGAATTTGAAATTAAGACTTTGAAATCTTGAATTAAATTTTAGAAAGAATCTGACACTTTAGCATTCAAGAGAAAAGGCATCAAAGGAGTTATCCTGAAGCCGTGAGAACTTTGTGGGCTTTGTGGATTTTTGATTTGTGGGCGGTGACTTTATGGTCGATGTTGTTTGTGTTTTTAACTCCAAATGGAGATATGCCATGATCTTTTCCAGTCCTGAGGGTTCAATCTGTCCTGGGCCCTCTCCAAGAGGGGGTGTGCTATGCAGGACTCCCCGGCGTGCTTTTTCTGAAGAGTATCTCATGGAACCTGGGCACTTGGCAACATGTACTGAGAAGTGCCAGGCAAAGGAACCCTGCGTTTCCTTCCACTCTGAGATGCCACACAGAGGCAGACAGGGAGCCTCCCTTTCTCCCTCTCACCTGGACAGCCTCTATGCCACAACCTTGATGGCCAAGTCCACAACCCAGAGCCTGGGGGCTGAGAGGCATGGGGGGGGACTTTGGAGAGGGGAGAGCATAGGGCAGGGTGCAGCCAGAGGCACCTGCCTCCCTCTGGAGCCGGATCTTCCCTTGCAGCTAAAAGATTGGGACAGGCAGGGCCTGATTCCCCAGGTCCTTCGTTACCACGTGATCGCCTGCCAGCAGCTGCTTCTGGAAAACCTGAAACTGACTCCAAATGCGACTTCTCTCCAGGGGGAGCCGATCGTCTTCTCCATCTCTCAGGTGAGAGGCCACCTCAGGAAGGAGCCAGTTATCCTTAGATCCCCTGTCTCCTTGCTTTCCTTAGAGTGATACCAGTAATAATAATAACAGCTGGCATATGTTGAATGATTTCTACATGCCTGCATATATATGCAGCACTCTTCTAAGCATTTGCTATATACTAGTTTAATCTGCAAAATAGCCCATGGTATAGATAGTATTATGCTTCATAATGTCCAAATAGGGAAACTGAGCTCAGAGGAGTTAAGTAACTTGTCCAAGGTCACATAGTGAGTAAATAATAGAGCTGGAATTGAAACTTGGAGGCAGGGAAGCTCCATTAGAACTGCTTTTGGTAGCACTGGACAGAAGCTGGAAAAGGATAAACGTGTTGATCAAAGTCACTTGACCATGCTAGTCCCAACCCTCCCCAGGACAGAGAAACAAATCATGGCTATAGACTTCATTGCAGAGGGAAGAGGAGGGTGGAGCAAATATGAGAGAGAAACCAGTTTTGAGCTCCTTGTGGTTTTCATATCTGAGAATTACATTGAAGTGGCTGCTTTGGTTGATTCTATATTATTTGTCATTCACTCCTCCAGGTAAAAATTACATTCTTAGTTTTCGCATATTCATAATAAAAATGTGCTCAGGTCACTGGGACCCTCAGGTTTTGCTCCTGATGACTTAAAGTGACGCGTTCTGTGAGAGGTGATTTTGCATCGATTTCTCATTGTGCTTCACTTCTATTTCCTTTTTGGTTGATTTCAGGGCACGGTGTATATAAATAACAAGGCTAAGATCATATCCAGTGATATCATCTGTTCTAATGGGATCATCCACATCATAGACAAACTGCTGTCTCCCCAGAATTTGATTCTCACCCCCAAAAACGCCTCTGGAAGGATTGTGGTAGGTGAACTCATTGTAGGGTGACTCATCGCAATTCTGGTTCTGGGGCATCATTCTGAAACATTCTAATTTTGCTGCTTTAATCCCAAACTATCAGCCGGGCTCGGTGGCTCAGCCTGTAATCCCACGCCTTTGGGAGGCTGAGGTGAGTGGATTGCCTGAGCCCGCGGGTTCGAGACCCGCCTGGGCAACTTGGCGAGACCTTGTCTCTACAATAAATAAGAAATTAGCCAGGCATGGTAGCACACGCCTGTAGTTCTAGCTGCTTGGAAGGCTGAGGGAGAAGGATCGCCGGAGCCCAGCAGGTCGAGGCTGCGGTGGCCGGGAGCGGCCACTGCACTCCAGTTTGGGCGACAGAGTGAGACTCCAACTCAAAAAAAAAAAAAATCCCAAGCTATCATTAAAAGCCTAGTAAACATTATTTTTAGTAATAAGTAAACAAGTAAAAGTCTATTTTAAATTATAAGTAGATTTTTGTTTGGGGTTTTTTAGTGTCCACAAGGGCAGATAGTCTTGCATAGATTTGAAAGATAGAGACAATAGATAGGTAGGTAGGTAGATAGATAGACAGACAGACAGATAGATAGATAGATAGATATACAGATATAGATATAGACATCCTTAAAACTAAACCTGGAGTAAAAACTCCTTTTCAATTGAAAGAAAAGGTCATTTTAACTTTTTTTAAAGAAATGGAGTCTTGCTATGTAGCACAGGCTGGACTCAAACTTCAGGCTCAAGCGACCCTCCCATCTCAGCCTCCTGAGTCGCTAGGACTACAGGCACACACCACTGCACCCAGTTGGCTTTTATTTTAATTTATTAGTATTGGTCAGGGTTCTTCATTGCAGACCGTAGAATCCATTACACTTACACAAAAAGCTTATGATATTAGTTATTCTTAAGATATTGGTTACATCACCATATCTCTGGAAGGCCGGAGCCTAATTCTGCCCAGTTGGGAACAAAGCAGCCCAGGGAGTCCTACAGAGGGTGGACACCTGACTTCATCACAGGGCTGCTCTGGCTGCCACAGCTCTGCCACAGCTCTACCACTGCTACCTGTCTCTAGCCTCACCACCTAGGGCCTTAGAGACTGGACAGCAGAGGCCCCACCATTGTGTTTGCCAGGCCTGAGCCCACTGCTAGCAGCTGCTACCACCTCATGTCTTTTCTTTCCACAACAAGCTTTATGCCAGTGCTTCTGTTTGGAGGACCCTATATTACATGTGGGGCTCTAGCTGCAAGGGAGTCTGGGAAAATGTAGCACTTAGTCTTCTAGCCTCTAGAATGCAGGAACACACGGGCAGAGGAGCTCTGGAATGGTGCTGATGTCCCAACCGACCACACCTCCACGCTATGTTCCCTTTATTTTGCTCAACTGGTCTTTTGTTAAAGTGCTTTGTGAACAATATGAGGGGAGTTTCATGCTCATTCTTATTATCTTTGCAGCAAAATCTTACAACAGTGGCAACAAACCATGGCTACACCAAATTTAGCAACTTAATACAGGTAAAAAACCTAGGGGGAAAGTTGACTCGGGATACCCAGCCTAAAGATGTTTTGTTTTGTTTGTTTTGTTTTGTCTTTACAATAGTCGGTTGTTATGGGATCTGTCTGGGGAAGACCCAGTTTTCTGGAAAGCAAAGTCATTCTCTGCTGCTCCCTTCTCAGAATAATGCATGGTGTGTCGACCTCTATAAAGTACATTGGCTGAGTTACAAATTGAAGTATCTGAGGCTAGGGAGAGGGAAAGAAGTTGGGAGGCCCCAGTCCCCGTACCAGTTGCTTCACCTCTGTGATTACCAGCTCCATTAGAGAGATAGGGAAGGGGGGAGCATTTGGGGGTGGGGAGTTGGGAAGTCTATGCCTGTGACATAAAACCATGTCTTTCTGACTCCAGAGAGTGTTTCCATGAATTGAGTAGAAACTTCTTGTTCAGACAAAAGATTGCAGAAGACAGTAGGGCAGAGAAGGCCCAGCGTCCTACTGCAACACCCCACCCCTACCCTGAGCAGTCCCTGAAGGGCTCCAAGAACCCTGGGTTCCCCCCATGGCATAGTCAATAAATCTCTGCATTTGACCAACAATTCCCAGAATGGTCTGGGTCTCTGACTCTCTGCATAGCCTTTTAGAAATGGAGACTTTGAGGTGTTCAAAACAAGAACCTCCAAGCATGTTGTGGTCAAATCACCTTTGCCCACCCCACCCCCCGACAAAAATCTGGAGTCACCCCCACACCTGTGCACCAGGGTCTGGTCAAACACAGGCTTTTAAAGCAAGTTAGCAATCCTCTCTGGGAGCAACAAAAGGGAGTGATAAAACCTACTTCATAGACTGTTGGCAAAATTAAAAGAAAAAGTATACATGATTCATCAGGCTACAGAGGGCTCTCAGAATGTTCCTCTCCATCTACCGTGCAGTCTTTGGGATTCATATAATCTGTACCCTGTGAATATGCACAGTATCTCAATATTACACAGATTTCACTTTTTAAAATGAAATGGGTCATTCAGCCATTAAAAGCTGGTGGAGTGGTATTTTTTTTTTTTTCTGAGTTGGAGTCTCACTCTGTCGCCCAGACTGGAGTGCAGTGGCCGCTCCCGGCCACCGCAGCCTCGACCTGCTGGGCCCTGGCGATCCTTCCGCCTCAGCCTTCCAAGTAGCCAGAATTACAGGCACGCGCTACCATGCCCGGCTGATTTTTTTATTTATTGTAGAGATGAGGTCTCGCTGCCCAGGCGGGTCTCGAACCCGCGGGCTCAGGCAATCCACTCACCTCAGCCTCCCAAAGGCGCAGGATTACAGGCTGAGCCACTGAGCCCGGCTCTGAGTGGTATTTTTTAAAAGATATTCTCTAAAGTGTAAATTGATGTTTCTCCTAACACAAGAATGTGATTCTGTGATCTGCTATCTAAGGAAACGTGGGTTCGAGTGTGATGGGCCTTGTGTTCCTGGCTGTGTCACCCTTGAGCCATCCAGAATCCTGTAGCAGTGGGGTGGGGCATGGAGGGTGTCCTCAGAGAGTTGAACCCCACCCCACCTCCCGGCTGGCACACGGAGGTGCACGCTCGCGGGGGCTGACCATGTGTTCCAGGACTCAGGCTTGCTGAGTGTCATCACGGACCCCATCCACACCCCAGTCACTCTCTTCTGGCCCACGGACCAAGCCCTCCAGGCACTCCCCTCCGAACAACAGGACTTCCTGTTCAACCAGGACAACAGGGACAAGCTGAAGGGATATTTGAAGTTCCACGTGATCCGAGATTCCAAGGTATTTTGTCTAAATGTGGAAGTGAATGCAGAAATGTCCCAGGGGGTGATCAAATTCGGCACCAAGGCTTTGTGGCCCAGGAGCTATCAGTGTGGCCCTGTCTCCACACGGTGCAGGAGGCCACGGAAGTCCCTGCCCCACTGGATCCTCTTCTGACTGGTTGTGGTGAGTTGGCACCTGCAGTATACCACACCTGGTTCTGCTCTTAGACCTGCCGTGATCTTCTTTTAACTCCAATACCCGAGAGAATATCACTCCTCTCTTTCCTACAGACCAACCTTTTTTCCATCCTACTTCACACGGAAACTGACTGCCAACAGCAGTTCTCAAGTGTTTCCAGATAGACTCTTCCTCTCCCAATGCCAGAATCTCAAGGCTGATTAATCCAGCTTCATTCAGTTTTTGGCCCTCTGAACAGATCAACTGTGTCAGAGAAACAAGGTCATACAGGAACGGGCATTCCCTTTACATCCTCCACCAGGACTCAGGTTTCTTTTCAGGACCGAGTCCATCAGTTTCAAGGATGCCAAACGCTCTAACTCCAGTCCACTCATAGCCCCAGGATTTATTTCCTAGGGCTGCTGTGGAAGGTACCACAAACAGGGCAGCTTAAACAACAGACGTGTTCTCTGTAGTGCACAGCTTGGAGACTAGTCGAGGTGCCACCAGGGTCCCTCCTCCTGGATGCCCTGAGATAAGCTGTTCCATGTGTCCCTCCTCATTTCTGGTGGTCGCTGCCAGTCCTTGGCGCTCGGTGGCTTGTGGGTGCTTCCCCCCAAGCCCTGGCTCCACCTTCACAGGGCCGTCTTCTCCCTCAGTGTTTCTGCATCTTCCCATGGCATGTTCCCTTCTTCTTCTTATGCGGACACCATCCATGCTGGGTTCAGAGCCCACCCTGCCCCAGGAGAGCTGCGTCTTGACTAATCACATCCACAGTGACCTTTTCTCCACATACCACATTCTGAGAAACTGGGGGTCCAGCCGTCAGCATGACTTTTTGAGGGCACATCAGCCTATAGTAGCGCCCTGGATCATCTCAGCCTCACCCGCTCATTCTTTCCTGGGCTTCATACACCGACCCTGTATCTTCCAGAAACTCCCGAGCGTAGATTGGGGGATGGAAGGGTGATTAGAACCAGACCGGCTGGCTGACTCTCTTCCTCCAGAAGCAACTTCCAGCTGCCCAGAGAGCCCATGGCTGTTCTTCGTCTCGATTGTAGCCATAGTGTTATCACGCTAAAAGTGTTATCACGCGTGAAAAAACTTGTTTCTGAATCTGGTTTGCTGGCCAAGCTCCTGTGGGCCCCTCTTCAGCTCCAGCATGGAACATTCATGTGACACTGTTGTTCCTACAGATTCTAGCTGTGGATCTTCCTAAATCTGCCGCCTGGAAGACCCTGCAAGGTTCTGAGCTGAGTGTGACGTGTGGAGCCGGCAGTGACATCGTGAGTATATCCGAGGGGTGGGCTAGGGAGAGGTTAGAAACATATTAATAAGCCAGGCTCAGTGGCTCAGCCTGTCATCCCGCCCTTTGGAAGGCTGAGGTAAGTGGATTGCCTGAGCCCGTGGGTTCAAGACCCACCTGGGCAACTTGACAAGACCTCATCTCTACAATCAATTTTTTTAAAAATTAGCCAGGCGTGGTAGCACGCGCCTGTAGTTCCAGCTACTTGGAAGGCTGAGGCGGAAAGATAGCCGGAGCCCAGCAGGTCGAGGCTGCGGTGGCCAGGAGCAGCCACTGCCCTCCAGTCTGGGCGACAGAGTGAGACTCCAACAAAAAAAAAAAAAAAGAAAGAAACACATTAATGGTAAGCCACTCCCAACCACTACCCCTTCAAGGACATGTTCATTCTTTTCCTCCACTGACAGCAAGCTTGTTTTTTTCTCAGTGTCTTCTGAGGGGTTTTCCCCAAGAGTACATAAATTAATATGAAAAGTCTGTTAGACCGCCATGTAATCCCAGCTCTGTAATTCCAGCACTCTGGGAGGCCAAGGCGGGAGGATCGCTTGAGGCCAGGAGTTTGAGGCTGCAGTGAGCTTTGATTGCACCTACTACACTCCACCTTGGGCAACAGAGGGAGACTCTGTCTCTTTTTTTTTTTTAATTCTGATAAATCCCAAGCTCTCGCAGGCGGCAGGAAGCCTCTTACACTTGTAGAGAGCAGTTGATTTTTTTTTTTTTGAACATTTATTCTCCAGCATGAGATACTCCCCTAAAGCAGGAGAGAATACAATCACTCCTTTCACTTCCCTCCCAGCTCCATGCAGGCTTTTCCAGCCTTTCTTGCTCTGCAGACCTCCATCAGTCACCGAGAGAGAAAGTTTGCAGTTTCACCCTCCTGGCTAGGTCTTCAACAATTCTACCTTCCTGTAATTTCACATGATGAATGGATCGGTTAGGATTCATTCAACTGCTTATAACAGAAAAGCCAAAATGACAGCAGCTTAAATATACATGGATACATCCTCTCTCATAAAAGAAATCCAGAAGTGTCCAATCTGGAACTGGCAAGACGGCACGCCAGGAGAGTGCTTTCCGTCTTTCTTCTCTGTAGCACATGGCTCCAGCGTCAAAGTCAGCCCAAGGCCCAGCATGACTGCTGGGGCTCCAGCCACTATGTCTGTTTTCCAGGCAGTAGGAAGGAGGGAGGACAAAAGAGATGCATCTCTCAGCTGAGTCAGTTCTCTTCGAGGAGGCTTCCAGCAAGTTCCACACAACATTCTGCTTACATCTTATGGCCAGAATCCCATTGGGGTTTGAATTAGAATTGCTTTAAACTTATTTGAATTTGAGAAAGATTCACATCTTTTCATTCCAGCTTCTGGAAATTTATCCCAATGTAATTACACCCTTGAGACCACCTGTTCTATCTCCATAGCCCAAAGTAGACACCCATCAGAGAAGAAGGCTAGTAAGAAGGTCACCTGCCTGTTCTGTGTGCTAAAATAGCTTCCAAAGCACATTATTTAGTTTGATCTGTATGACAACCCTATGCATTTGAAATCATGAACTCTATTTACCTGGTGAAAAAAAATCATTGAGCCTCCGAGAAGCTCAGTAACATGCCAGTGGTCACATGGTGCACAAGTGGCCGGCCCGGGCTCCAACTGCAGTCTTCTGGTGTTTCTTTCACGGAGTCACGCTATCTCCATATCCCATCCATAGATGCCCAGACTTCTCTCTTTTCTCCTTACAGGACTTTCTAGAAGCATTTTACATCTTGTGAGAAGAACATAGCCATCCACTTTCTAGCTGAGTCACCTCAGGAGGAATCTTAAGATTGTTGAAAGCCTTACATGAGAGCATATTGACAGACTGGTTTAGATGTGCTGACACATGTAAAAAGGAAGTTATTATTATCATTATAACGTTAAAACCTATCACTCAGATATTCTGGAAAGGAAGTTGAGCCAGGAACTTATCTAGGTGCTGGCACTAAATAAGAATGCTTGGTTACCACCCACGAGAGGCCATGTCAGCAGACCATCCCTGCTGTGGGTACTCCCCTTCTGATAGAGGCCATGCAGCCGAGGGGCCAAGAGTGCCCGGATGCGAATACCTGCACTACCATTTACAGGGCCGGTCCTTTCACCTCTCACTGCATCAGTTTCCTCATCTGCAAATGGATGCTAATAATAGTAGCTGTATCCTAGGGTTGTTGTGAGGATTAAAGGAATTTTCACAGGTAACACACTTAGAACAGTACCTAGCATGTAACACCTGCTGAGTGTTTGAGATAATATATTTTTATATACATTTTTGTATATTATATAATTTAATATGTATTTACTATATACATTTTAATATATACTTTTTTTTTCATTTCTTCCTGAGTTCTGCAGGTGCTAGCTACATTATACAGCCTGGGAAGAAGATAAGTCTGAGCGGGACTGACTGTTTCTTTCTCTCTCTCTCTCTCTCTCTCTCTCTCTCTCTCTCTCTCTCTCTCT
>NW_007033789.1:117207-167995 GCF_000164805.1 Carlito syrichta
TCTGTCTCTCTTCTCTCACTCTCTGTCTCTCTGTCTCTGTCTCTATCTCTCTGTCTCTCTCTCTCTCCCCCCTTCTCTGTCTTTATGTCTCTCTCTGTCTTTCTGTCTGTGTCTCGGTCTCTCTCTGTCTCTCTCTGTCTCTCTCTCTCTCTCTCTCTCTCTCAGGGTGAGCTCTTTCTAAATGGCCAAACATGCAGAATTGTGCAGCGTGAGCTCCTGTTTGACCTGGGCGTGGCCTACGGCATTGACTGTCTACTGATCGATCCCACCCTGGGGGGCCGCTGTGACACATTTACTACTTTCAATGTCTCGGTTAGTATTTGACAGTTTAGGGCCTACACAAATGGCAATTTCGTATGACCAGTTTCGAATCCCATGCTTCTCAGTCCCCCTCTCACTCATTTGGCAGCGTTGATTGAACATCTGTCCCAGGCCCTGCCCTGGGTGTGGCAGGCTCGCGGTCACCCACCCACCTCACTGAGTACTGCCTTCGAGCTGCCATTTTGCTCAACCCTCAGCTCACCCCCCATATAGATTTGAAAATTGAGTCCCAAAGAGGTAAAGTGACTTTACATAGAAAAGTTTGTCACCAGTTGGTATCACTACCTGGCGTCTTGTAGGCATTCGGTAAATATCCCAGATGTTAGCAGGACACAGTAGTGGTGGCTACGCCTGCCCAGGGGTTTGAGACCAGCCTGGGCAACTTGGTGAGACTTCCTCTCTAAAATTAAAAATTAAATTAAATTTTAAAATATATCAAATATATATATTGCCAGGCATGGTGGCACTTGCCTGAAGTTCCAGCAACTTGGAAGACTGAGGCGGAGGGATCGCCTGGGCCCAGTAGGTCCAGGCTGCAGTAATTGTGAGCGTGTCGCTGTACTCCAGCCTGGGTGACAGAATAGGACTCCAACTCTCCCCCTGCCCCCCAAAAATCCCAAATGTTTAGCATACCAATCAAAGTGAGAGATGAAACCAATTGTCCTTTCTGCTACAGGGGTTGCTGCCTTCTTAATTTCCACAGTGTATCCACACACATTTTTTTCAGTTAGTCATTTTCCCTCACCAATCCCCTAAAGATCAAACAGCAAGAATTATTATTCCTCTTTTGTCTATCATAAAACTAAGGGTCAAAGAGTATAAATGACTGTCCGATGCTCTGGGACATGGCCCTGGCCAGGCTCTGTGTAACACAGGCTCTTCCTCCTGAGTTCTCACCCACGGACCTGAGGGCCAAGACACACCTTGAGAATCGTCCATGGCCAAGCTGCCCTGTGTTTGTCTTTATGCTCTTGACCATAGTCAGAATCCTGATCAAGGTTAATTGAGGCTTTAATCAGTCCATCCAGGTGTCAACCGGAGACATTTCCTTGTGTTTTCTGATATTCTTGGTCTTTAATTTTTGTTTTTTTTCTTACATACCAGGGAGACTGTGGGAGCTGTTCCAATATTCCCAGCTGCCCGAGGTGGAGTAAACCAAAGGTAATTAACAATGCAGTGATAATGTTTGGAGAGCCATGAGTGTGTTTCATTATCAGACCTCAGTCTTCTGGTGTGTGTGAGGACGTGTGGGGGAGAGGGTGGGGGCCGGGGCGTAAACGTAATTTATGACACTCTTTCAACACCCAAGCCAATGGAACGAGAGATGGTCATTCTGAGCCTAGGAACCCTGTCAACCTATCACCTATCTTCTAGGAAGTGTCTAGGAAATCATGAGGTTGAGGCTTAGAAGGACTTAAAAGACAATTATAATTATGAAAATAACAGCTACGTTTTGCTGGCTGCTGTCCACATCCCAGGCTCTGTACTGGGTCCTTTATATATTCATTAGAAGCTCTTATTACTTGCACTTTATTTATTTATGAGAAAATGAGTGTCAGAGAGGGCAAGGAATTCATCCAAGGCCACAGAGCACCCAAGGAGCAACACTAAGATCAAAACCCAGAAAGTAATGTAGAGTACTGGTGAAGCCAGTGAAATTTGGAGTCCACAGGTATGGGGTCAGATTCCTCAACCTTTGCAAGTCACATGATCTATCCATTTTGGCTCTGTAAAATAGAACTAATAATAATTCTTTATGTGGTTATTAGGAAAAGTACATTTAAATGTGGGCACATTTAAGTGCCTGGCACACAGTAAGTGCTCAGTAAATAATGTTTTTTGTTATTCCAAAGTCCAGTTACTGGTAGTCTGCAAGTCAAACCGATAACACAACCACCACCACAAAACAAAACGTAACTCACGCCCTCCTGCTGAGGACTTGAGAGCCTGCTGCACACCCCTTCCTTGACAGGAAGCTACCTCTCCCCGACGGCCCCAGGCACCCGTGCCATTTGCAAACCACTCTAAGGGTCAGAAAGTTCTTTCTCATAAGCCTGGGGAGAAATCTCTAGCTCTGCACACCCCCACCCCAGAGCTGTCGCTGGCCTGTTGACTCCCTTCAGAAAAATCCACTCTTTAAAAACAAAAGCAGGAAAAAAAACCAGCTCCCGTTGGAAGTCCCGTTTCCACCTTGGGCAGTGCCAGGATCCTCCACTGGGGAACAGACGGGAGCCCCAAAGCCCCAGCCCGTGCGGTGGAAGCTGGAAGGATGGTGCTCTCTTCCTCCAGGGCGAGAAGCAGAAGTGTCTCTACAACCTGCCCTTCAAGAGGAACGCGGAAGGCTGCCGGCAGCAGTGCGGCCTGGTGATCCGGCTCCCCCGGTGCTGCAAGGGCTACTTCGGGCGAGACTGCCAGGGTGAGGTGCCCCTTCCTCCCCGTGGGTCTAGAAGGATCTCAGGCTCCCTGCTCGGCACTGGGAACCGAAATTATAGCACTGGGGGAGCACTGCCGATGACCCAGAGCAATCCCTCTGAAGTGCTGGGTGTCGTCTCTTCCACTTCTTTCACTTGACATTTTCTGCCTCTTACTGAACTGAGATTCCACTGTGCATATGTTGTCATTGTGTGTCTGCTTGTTTGCTTTACATTAGCACATAGGCACCTCCTGTGGTGCCCCAGACGCTGTGTTTCATTTTGATGCAATGCAGTGCCCATGACATTGATAAGCATGTCTGCTTAAATCATTTGCTATGATGCTACCTCGGCAGGTGATATACTGAGAGCACCAGGTGTGTATGGGCCATATTTTCCTGAAACCCCTGTTAAAGGGTGTGCAGCACTGCCCTCCCTCTGTGATCTCTCTGGGAAAGGGATCCCTGCCAAAGGGCATTTGGGCCCCCCCTGAAACCCCTATGTTGGGTACAACTAGCCAACAACACATCAACAGCAGCAGCATAACCAATGCCTAGGGGCACTTCCCATCTGCCACACATTGTCCAAGGTAGGCACACGTATTGAGTGCTATTTCCCGTACGGACAAGGGAGAGGCCCTAAAAAAGCAAAATTATCTTTTGGTGGGCAGGCCCCTTGTAGTACAGGCGTCCCCCACTAGGTAAGTGTTCTAGGAACCCATCAGCACCAGTGGACCAGCTAGTGTTGTTGTGAGAGGCGGTGTTTGACTTCGGTGATTTTTTTTTTTTTTTGAAGATTCTTTCAACATGTTTGTCCATTTCATGATGGGTGATTTACAAGTGCACCTACCCACACCATGCTGAGTATTCAGCAGTTTTTGACCAAATACAGCATGACTCCTATGCCCCACCTTCCCTATTCACCCCCAACCTGGCCCTTAGTGACTTTTGTTTATTTCCCCGGATGAAAAAGTCCTCAGAGAGAAGTGTTTTCCCTACATAGAAGAGGTGAAACAAAAAAACAGCAGAAGAAATAAGAGGCATCAACACTGACAAATTCAAAACCTGTTTTGAGCAGTGGAAAAAGCATCTCGGTAGGTGTATCGCATCAAACGAAGAGTACTTTGAAGGTGACGAGGTTAAACATTTAAGAGTAAATACACATTTTTTTGTAAATAAATTCCAGGTTTTTTGGCTCCTCCCTCGTATCAATCAACTCAAACTGGGCAACAACCCCTGGGAGGAGTTTCTGTTGCTGCTCCCATTTTCTAGATGAGAATACAGAGGCATGGAGAGAATGGGAAGCAAGCCCACGGTCCCACGCTCTGTCCCCAGGAGTTTTTACTACCATGCATCCCCCACCCATGGAACCTCTTTGAGAGTCTTCTGGATTGAGAGTCCACATGGTCGCCCAGCTCCAGCCCTCATCACTAGAGTGTGAACTCTTCAAAGAAATCGGTGTCGTCCCTTGTATTTGCTCAGTGCCTTAGATTTTCAAAACGCTCTCAGTTATGGTTACTTTCTTAGATCCTCACGGTAGCAACGGTGGTAGAGGTCAGGCGTTATCATACATCATCATCATCACCTTCAGCGTCATTATCACCATCATCACTTACAGCTAAAAAAGTTGAAGCTCAGAGCAAGTTCATTACTCAACCCAGATCCACCAGATCCCCGTCTCCTGGCCCCAGATGCAATGCACAGCTCAGTGTATGACCCTGCCAAGGGGAATTCTATCAGCTACACTTGAGCCCATAGACCAGTGGCTCACCCTAGATATCCACGGATGGCTCACCCTAGATATCCACCCTAGATATCCCAGGTCCTCTGGGCTAAGGCAGATCAGCAGCCACCGAACGTTCACAAAGGCACTAAGCTGCTCTGGGTCTGGGAGATGGCCGAGTCACAGCCGTTTGGTCTCTTCCAGCCTGTCCTGGAGGCCCAGAGGCCCCGTGTAACAACCGCGGCGTCTGTCTCGATCAGTACTGGGCCACCGGAGAGTGTCAGTGCAACATCGGCTTCAATGGGACGGCGTGTGAGATGTGCTGGCCGGGGAGATTCGGGCCTGACTGTCAGTGTACGTAGCACCACTGCCCAGCTGTCGCCTGTCTCCTAGCTGTGTGCTCCCTGTCCAAGCCCATGCCACTTGCCTGGCCTTTCTCCCAGCCACCCCCACCTCCCACCTGCCTGCCCTGTGTGGGACCCTTGGTGTATTTCCAGTTTCCATTCATTGAAAAGCCTCACCTCCGAGGTGACATTTACCCCAGCAGCCACCAAGTCAATCTGCGGCTGGACAGCACTCATTCAGTCATTCAACCAACATGCAATTAATGAGTCCCTACTGATATCGATAGCCAGCATTCAAGTGCCTACGATATGCCAGGCCTCTACGTTTAACCATGTCACCCTCTTAACAACCCTTTGAGGTAGACACTGTTATTATCCCCAACTAGCAGATGAGGAAAACAAAGTACAAAGAGGTTGAGTGACTGGCTCAAAGTCTAGGGATACGTGGCTAGCGGGGTGGGTGGACAGTAAGGACAAAAACCCAGCTCTCGAAAAACTACAGAAACAAAATTTTTTTTAAATTGTTATAGAGGATATAAGGACAAGGAAGCAGGCTGGGAGTCATGAACAAAAAGGGGCATTGTTTGAGAAGACATCTCCCACCGGGAACATTTGAGTGGAGTCCCAGCAGACATGAGGAACCAGGCAAGGAATCGGCAAGCAGGCATGAACCCTCAGCAGCGCTGGAGGGGGTCTGTGACTCCACTGTCCACACGCAGCTGTTGTGCACTCACAAATGGACTAAGGAACCCCGTTGTACATTTTAATGAGTTTGAATTTAAGTAGTCACATGTAGCTAGTGGCTGTGGTCCTGGACGGTGCAGACCAGGGGAATGGCTTTCCTGGAGGACAGATGAGCAGGTGCCAAGGCCCCAAGGCCGGAGGCAGCTTGGTACACAAGGATACAAGGAGGCCAAGACAGCTGAGCAGAAGAAAAAGGAGAGGAAGAGAGGAAGGGAATTGAAATCTCTGAAGGTCACCAACAGCCAGGTCTTCTGAGCCAGAGAAAGGTCTTCAGCACCTGAGTGTGATGGGAGGCCAGTGAGACACTGTGGACACAAGAGTGTCATGAACAGCCAAGAAGGGATCACTCCAGTGCCCTGTGCAGGGTCTACTTCAGGGCAGCAGGCACAGAGGTGGGGCCCCTTTGGAGATACAGCCATCAATGCAAGAGCTAGTGGCTGGTACAAAAGTGCTGGAGGCAGCTACACGTGGCAGAATTAGCACAGCATATTTCAATTTTTCCTTTACATCAATTTCTCCACCAGGAGGCCCCAGATGGATTCCTGTCCCCGTGTATCCTGTTACATATACCTATGGCACCCTCTACTTCCATAATTGTGACATTCATCACATTTATAATCACACAACCCACAGCTGGTCACTCTGAGACGGTCACCCGTGGAAGCGAAGACCTTCCCTAAGGTTTTTTTTTTTCCCCTGTAAACTCATTGCCTGGCAAGGCCTGGCCCAGGTAGTCTTAGAGTAAGTTGTTTTTGAATGTCGGATGAACGAATGAGTGACCATTGTAGAAACCTGGTGCCTCCCACACCGAAAACGCACAGGCAGCAAGGGGTTGGCGAGCTGGCAGGTGGGATTTCAACCCTGACTGCTGATCACACTCTCGTTTGCTTTTAGCCTGTGGCTGCTCGGACCATGGCCAGTGCGACGATGGCATCACGGGCTCCGGGCAGTGCTTCT
Organism: Carlito syrichta; assembly: GCF_000164805.1. Classification (NCBI taxonomy): domain Eukaryota; kingdom Metazoa; phylum Chordata; class Mammalia; order Primates; family Tarsiidae; genus Carlito; species Carlito syrichta. The sequence goes on from NW_007033789.1 coordinate 123,707, forward strand.
GTGAAACGGGGTGGACCGGTCGCTTCTGTTACACTCCAACAGGTCTGTCATGGGGGTGACCCGCCTCTGGTGGTCCGGGACTGCCCCAGACCCCGAACCTACAAGTGAGGTTGGAGTCTGAGTAACGTTTGAAAAAAATGATAAAGCAGGTGTAAAAGATGATTTGCCTCTGTGGCCCTGGCCCTGGGGAGGTTAGTGACTTGCAGGACCACTAGATGAGGAGATTTAACTTAAACCTGTGAAACCAGCATGCTGAGCTGTATGTGGGATACCCCCACCTCCAGCACAGAATCCCAGGCTCGGCCAAGGAAGGTGGCCTGATCCAGAGACTGAGTGGTTTCATAGAAAAAGCAGTTTCTGGAGCCCCAAGACCAGGGTCTGACCCCTGATCCAACCATCTGCTAGATAAAGGGCCTTAGATAATCCACCGTCTCTGAGCTTTGACTTGCTCTTCTGTAAAAAAAGAAGAGCCTTCTGCACATTCTACATAGGGATGGTCAGGGAGCATGGTTTTGAAGTGCCCAGTGTCTATGAACGCTCAGGCCTGGCAGCTGGCATTGCCATCAGAACATGTGACCATGATGATCGTCCTCACAGCTTGATCCTTACTAAGCAGTCAGTCTTCTGAGGTTTCCCTTTTACCCAAAGCCCTGTGTTCTGATAGAAGTTCTGAAATGTGATGGTAGAATTATCCAGTGTGACTTGCTGTCATTTCAGCCTCCCCGGGATCAGAGGGCATAACAGGGCTCTTCCTGTGGGAAGTTTCGGAAATCCCAACAGTATGGCACACTTCTTCCTCCCACCTCCTCCCTAAATGTCCCATGGCCTCATGCTGCCTGTGCATGACATAGCCCCATCCAATCACCAAAGCTCCAGCCTTCTCCCCAGCTCCACGGTGCCCTCAGAAAGCCCTGGAATCTCTTCTCCAATGTAACTGTCTCCATCTGGAATCCCGTGCGTGTCTTTAGAGCCAGAAGGCTGATCTGCCACGTCCATTCCTGCGAACAAGTTTTCAGGTGTAAAGTTTTAATTGATTGCCCCTGAAGGTCACCGACTTGCACTGAAATCTGGATAATGGTTCAGAGATGATGTCTTAATATTGAAGAGTAACTCTAGAATCTCCAGGCTGGATGGGATCTTAGCAAATCACTCCATGCTCCTGCAATACGGGGAGCTTATGAACACAGCGGTGGGCCAGCAAGAGCATCTCAGGAAGGCTCCTCAGATGGGTCCCCGCCCCCACTATGAGTGCAGGATGAGTGGTGGCCCCTTTCTCTGCAGACCTGCCCCCAGTTTGCACGCCGCCGTGTTCTGCTCACGCCACCTGCAAGGAAAACAACACATGCGAGTGCAACCTGAACTACGAAGGTGATGGACTCACATGCACAGGTGTGTCCCCTTGGGCCGTGTGAGATCCTGTCGGGGTGGGGGTGAGGGCGACACAGTGCTTGGCTCTGTCCTGGCACTTCCGCCCCTGCCTGGACCCCTTCGGTAACACCTGCCCTCTCTGTGACTCGGTTTCCTTCATGAGTTCGCTCATGCTTGATCCACCCACCTCCCAGGTCATGGTTTTTAAATTGCTTTGCAAACTGGGGAGCACTTTATGTTATGGTGTTTTTCTAACTCAGCAAGTAACCCAGTCTTACTTCAAAAAATTGAGAAAATACACAACATTATTCTTTGGACCTAGACCCCTTCCGTCCTGTTACTCTACCACCGCTCACTCACCCAGCTCAAAATGGCCGTGGCCATAAGCACATCCCAAGCAGCAGGGCAGAAGTGGGAGAAAAAGGAGACACACCTGCCCTTTAAAAACACAACCCAGAAGTTGCTAAAGCCACGTCTGCTTCTGTCCCATTGGCCAGAACTTCCTCATTGGGCATGCCCAGTCACAAGAGTGCCTGGGAAATGTAGTCTTTTAGCTGGGCTCAGTGGCTCAGCCTGTAATCCCGCGCCTTTGGGAGGCTGAGGTGAGTGGATTGCCTGAGCCCGTGGTTCGAGACCCGCCTGGGCAGCGAGACCTCATCTCTACAATAAATCAAAATGAGCCAGGTGTGGTAGTGCGCGCCTGTAGTTCTGGCTACTCGGAAGGCTGAGGCAAAAGGATCGCCGGAGCCCAGCAGGTCGAGGCTGTGGTGGCCGGGAGTGGCCACTGCACTCCGGTCTGGGCGACAGTGAGACTCCAACTCAAAAAAAAAAAGAAATGTAGTCTTTTGTTGGACAACCAAGAACCCAGCTGAAAATTGGTTACTATAGGAAAAGAATAGGTATTGGGGAAAGTTAGCCGTCTCGGTCACATGTGCTTTCCAGGGATTTTCATTAATAAATATACATACTTTCTTTATAAAATTAGGTCTTGCTATACATAATTGGCCTGCAGGGCGGCCCAGAAGTGAGTCACACTCAATAATGGCAGCAAAGACCATATTCTCTCTCTCCTCTCTCTACCCTACCATCCTTGGAACAAAGCTTTTTGTCCTCTTTATTTTGCCAGGGTCTCAAGTGGCTACCCTAAGTCTGCATAAATCCAGGCAGGAGAAATCAAATGGCCTTCCAGCTACTCCTGAGGCCAGAACTAACCTGTCATTGGGTTGAAATTTGGGGAATGGTGAAAACTAAGGACTTAAGAAGGAGAAGCAGAGCCGCGGGCAGAGTGTGGGCTTTGGAACCACACCACTCTGGGTGTAAATCTCATCCCTGTCACTCCTAGCTGTCTTGCCTTTGCTGGGTCCATTAAGCTCTCTAAGCCTCAGTGTGTTCATCTGTAGACTAGGAGTAACAGAGTCTGTCTCACAAGGTGTTCGATATTGCACTAACCCCACGCGCATGCTCACACACACACGCACTCTGTCCTAACATCAAAACCCAAACTCATTCTGAAAACTGCTCCCAAAGTGGGGCTCTGAAGAATGTGACAAAGGGAACAGCAGTGGACAGGTGTCATCAGGCCTGGTCTGTGGGGATATCACAAAAATATCAGTGTCGCAGAGGCCACAGGGCATAGAGGGCAAAGGCAGCGTGAGCCTGTTTACTGGAGCCAGGGTGACCCACACCCCGACCCGAAGCCCCAGCTACGCAGACGGTGGTGAGTGGATTCCTCTCCTGGCTCTTGCAGTGGTGGACTTCTGCAAGCAGAACAACGGTGGCTGCGCGAAGGGTGCCACATGCTCCCAGAAGGGCACGAAAGTCTCCTGCAGCTGCCAGAAGGGCTACAAGGGGGACGGGCACAGCTGCACAGAGATCGACCCCTGTGCGGACGGCCTCAACGGGGGCTGTCACGAGCATGCCACCTGCACGATGACAAGCCCGGTGAGTTGCTCTTCCTCGGACCTCCCTTGGGCCTCACTCTGTCTTGCCTCTGCACCTCCTGGGCTCTGCTTATGGCCCAGCCTCCTAAGCCTTTCTCCCACCTCAGTCTATTTCCCGATAGACATCATGGGCTGAAAGCAAGGTGGTACCATAGGCAGAAAAGGACATTCATGGGAACACTGGTGAAGCCCTCGAGAAGTTGACTGTTTTGTTGGTAGTAATGCACCGATGTTCACTTTTTAGCTCTGACAAACAACAATTACATAAGGGGTGAACATCGGGAGAACTGGGAGGAGACAGGAGAATTCTTTCTTTACAACTGTTCTATGCATCTAAAACTCTTCAGAATTAAAGGTTTCTTAAAACAAAAGGATGGTAAGTCATGGCATGAAAGTGCAAGTGTGGACCCTCCCTCCCGTCTTCCTAGAAGGGCAGAAGTGTCCGATCTACCCGGTGGGAAGAGAGGAGGGTACAAAATAGTGTCTGTTACTAGTCACAAGCGTGGTCTTGGAGACCGGCCACCTTGAGCCTTAGTTCCTTGCAAGCTATGTGGCCTGGGGCTGCCTGCTTACTTCCTCTGAGCCTGTTTCCTCCTGTGTAAAGTGGGCCTCATAATGCCGGCATCACAGGGTTGTTGTGGAGATTAAATGAGCTCATTCATCGAGTCAACCAGCAGTCACTCACCTACCAAGTGCTGTTGCAAGTGCCAGGAACCCAGTAACACAAAGGCAGGTGGGGTTCCTGCTTTCAGGGAGATCATTGCAGGTAGTCAGAGGGGGCTTTGCTCATCACAGAGGCAAATGCACGATGAAAGCCTTTTGGAGAGCACAAAGAGCCATGAAGAGCAGAAATCAGGCCCGTGTGCCAGAAGGGCCTGGAAAAGCTGCTTTGCGCAGGGTGGTCAGGGAGAGGCTCTCTCAGGAAGCCACATCTGGACTGAGATGTGAAGGGTGGCGCTTCATTGGGAGCGTGGAAAAAAGGGAGACGTACAATTATTTCATCCGCATCAGGCAGGAGAAGCCCATCCTCCCGTTCCTTCTGGACGCCTCCCAGGCCGGGTAGTGGTGCCGGGCTCTGGGGTGTCCTGGGTCCCAGAGAAGGGGCTCTTCCAATCCTCTCCCACTCTCCCCCACAGGGCAAACAGAAGTGTGAGTGTAAGAGTCACTACGTGGGAGACGGGCTGAACTGTGAACCGGAACAGCTGCCGGTTGACCGTTGCTTACAGGACAATGGACAGTGCCACCCAGATGCCAACTGCGCCGATCTCCACTTCCAGGGTCAGTGGGGCTGGGGTGAGGGCACAGAGCACCCTTCTCTTCTGGCGTAGGGAAGGGGCTGTGTCAGGGGAAGAAGAAAAACAAAACAAAACAAAATCAGAGGCCCATCAGCCCTTGCACAGCCCAGACCCAGTGAAGGCCACAGAGAGCAGAGGAAACTCCACGAACCTGAGACTGTTAGAGCCAGGCGGGAGCTCAAAGATTGTCCCTCATTAATTTTCCTGATACTTCTTCTCCCAAGTTGCTAAGCAACTTGAACCCTGACTGGTTGAATCTAAGAAGCACAGTCTGGGGCATGAAGCCACAAGAAGTGTCTGCCTCGTGCAGAAGCAGTTTCTCAACAATGGTTTTGGAGGAGAACACTGACAGCACATACCCCATTTACTTCAGGGATGGTTTGAATGGCTTACAATAAGTTCACGGGTGCAATAAAACTCAGAATCGTAAGGCTAAAGAATGTTGAAAGCCACATGGAAAAGCAGAGGCGGGAGGCGGAAGTGACAGGGCATCTTGAAACGCAGTGAAGGAAGCCAGGAAGGACCCAAAAGGTAATCCCAAACAAGGCAGAGATGGACTTCAGTGGTTCAGGAGGTGACTCGGGGCACTACGCATTATGGCCAATCTGTATGTATCAGATCTCTCTGAGTGGGGTTTGTTTGACAGACTTGGCCATTTTCACAAGGTAGACTTTTTTTTTTTTCCAATAGAGACAAAGTCTTGCTATGTTGCCCAGGCTGATCTCAAACTCCTGGGCTCAAGCAGTCCTCCCACCTCAGCCTCCCAAAGTGACGGGATTACAGGCATGAGCCACGGCACCTGACCAGAGGCAGCTTTTACACATCTCTGTGACAACTGTTGACTTAACACCTGTTCTATACACCTCAACTCCCCTCTGGGATGAGACAGAATGTATAAGCGGGGAAAATACATAGGATAGATAAGACATTGTCTGTGCTGGCAAGGAGATTCCCAGTGTGCTTGAGAAAACTTTTTTTTAACTGAATAAGGCAAGGGAAAGGGAGTTATGAGACAGAAGACAGCAACTTGCCTCATGCTGGTGGTGCCGCTGAAATAGAGCAAGATTAGTCGGAGAAAAGTTCAAGCAGGGATTTGAAATGGCTGTTTGTATACCCATGTTCCTAATAGCATTATTCATAGTAGCCAAAAGAGGAAGCAACCAGAATGTCCATCAGCAAATGAGTGGATACACAAAATGTAGTATATCCATACAACGGAATATCATTTGGACTTGAAAAGAAATGAAATTCTGATACATGCTACAGCATGGATGCATCTTGAAAACATTATGTTAAATGAAAGAATCCAAACACAAAGGGACAAATATTATGTTACTGTACCTATCTGAGGACTTCAGTAGACTGATTCATAGAGACAGAAAGAAAAATAGAGGCTTCCAGAGACTGAAGAAGTATTGCTTAATGGATATAGTTTCTGTTTGGGCTGATGGAAATTTTCTAGAAACAGATAGTGGTGATGGTTGCACAACATTGTAAATGTACTTAATGCCACTGAGTCGTATAATTAAAATGATCAAAAGGGTAAATTTTATGTTTACATATTTTATCACAATAACAAATTTTTTTAGAGATCACGGTGTCACTATTATTATTATTATTATTATTATTTATAGAGATGAAGTCTTGCTGTGTTGCCCAGGCTGGTCTTGAACTCTTGGCTCAAGTAATCCTCTCGCTCAGCCTCCCAAAGTGCTGGGGTTACAGGCGTGAGCCACTGTGCCCAGCCTATTATTAATACAGCTAAAGTTGTAGGTAGAGTAAAGGAAATACAGATAGACAATAGTGGAGAAGAGACTTTTTTGGAGAGAGGGTGGAGGAAGGGAAACCTCGATAAAGCCCGAATGTGGAGGGAGGAAGAAAAGATGGCAGCTAGAATTCTTCCTATGAGATGAAGACTTTGGAAGGGCTTCTCTGGTCTTCTCTGGGACCTTGGAGAGGGACTCGCTGAAGGTCACACAGCTTCTTATTCAACAGCAGGTTTGGAACTCAAATGTCCACTCCTGAGCCAGCCTCTGAACCAGCTTTATCAAGGGCTACCGGTGGGAGAAGATGGGAAGATTCTATTTTGGAAACTTACTCCAGGCTTGGAAACAGTTCTACGTGGTACCCTCAGGGGCTTCTTCAGATAAACATTTTTGAATTACTGTGGCTTTGAAAATATCATATGGAAGTTGATCACTAACAAATATTTTTAGAATAGTCAGAGAAGGGAAGGACCTCAGGTGAGGCGAGGGAAAGGGTCTTCCAAGGAGCCTAACAAAGGCCTGGGGCTATCTATGGTGGAGACTTGATCGAGGCTTGAGTTGGGCTAAACACAGGAGCATCTACTGGGGGCACAGCTTGGGCAGGAGAGAATGGCCAAGGGTCAGATGCGAAGGACAAGGCCACAGGGAGGAGAGAGCAAGGCTGGAACTCCCATGCCACAGGGTCTGTACTGAGAAGAGTAAGGGAAGGGAGAAAGGACACATGATGGGTGTAGACTAGAGAAAAGGAGACATTCTCTGTGATGTGAGGTTCCGTCACGAACAACTGAATGCAGTGGTGGTGCTGGGTTCAAGCAGGTGGGCAGAGGAGGTGATGAGAAGCTTGAAAGCTTGGTTGGGAACATTCTGTGATCATGGTCATGACAGGACTTCCAAGCATAGAGACGCAAGAGACAGTTACTGCTTAGGATCAGAGCAAAAAAACCAGCAGCAGGGCCCAGCTGACTGAGAAGTCATTTGCCCCAGGGAGTGTGGAATCCAGACATGCTTGGTTTTTCCTTCAGGACACTGTTTATTCAGCAAATACTGCCTGTTTCTGCAGCTTACTTCCGGCGGGGAGTTCATGGAGCACCGTCCAGCTCCTTCGGGGTTTTTTCTCTTCTGCTTTCTTATGAGTACCAAGAAAATGCTGGCAGAGATATTAAATTACTGGGCATCAAGTGGGACCCGCCCTCTGCTATAGCCAAGTGGTCGATGACGCCACGCCTTCCCTGAAGGCACACCTGCAGTCCATCCTGCAGGCAGGGGAAGCGCTGCTCACACATGGTTCATAGGATGGCACACTGGGCATCCTTCACAGACCAACTTGGCAATGCACGCTGCAGGGAGCCTTGAAATAATTCTCACCGAGACTCGATGAATCCATTTCTGGGACTCCACCTATGGAAATAGCCAAGAATGGAGTAAAGATAAACATACCATCCCAGCATTTTTTAACATCACAAAAAAGTTAGAAATAACATATGTATCTGACAGTAAAGGGTGATCAAATATAGTGATCCACATCTACTCAAATGTGCTTTAAGAACTGTGTTGTCTTAACAAGGAGACAAGGCACACTTCTCCATACTTCTCCAGGCTGTTAAATTGGCAAGTGTTTGCATTTGGAGTATGACTGATGAGATCACAACTTGTAAATTGTGCTACTTACTGGATTATGGTCAAACAAGAAAAACTTAAACTTAGCTTTTTGTGATGCAGATAGTATCCTTTTTGAGGTGTTTTATGGTGAACTTGGCATTATAAAATGTGACTTGGTTATTGAACTATTTCTGGTCTCTGCACTCAATTGTTTAATTAGAAAAAATCACCAGCTGTGAATGAATGATATAAATTTTCCAGTATCTTAGAGGGGAAATGAGTTTTTAAAAACTTTTTTAGAAAGAATAGCAAAAGGCCAGGCTCGGTGGCTCAGCCTGTAATCCCTGCACTTTGAGATGCCGAGGCAAGTGGATTGTCTGAGCCCGAGGGCTCAAGACCCACAGGGCAACTTGGCAAGACCTCGTCTCTACAACAAATAAAAAATTAGCCGGGCATGGTAGCACGCGCCTGTAGTTCTGGCTACTTGGAAGGCTGAGGCGGAAGGATCGCCAGAGCCCAGCTGGTCGAGGCCGCGGTGGCCGGGAGCGTGCCACTGCACTCCAAGTCTGGACGACAGAGTAAGACTCCAACTCAAAAAAAAAAGGATAGCAAGGATCAGAAAACACACAGACCCCTTGTTAGAAACTCACTCTAATGTATTTTTTATAGTTCTAAAGGTCACAAAACTATTCAATTATGAGTATGGGGCAAAGGGAATCACGTTATCAGAGAAAATTTATAATCTGGGAAATAATTACGATTTAATATTAAGTTTGGAAGAGTTTTGAAAACTGTATCTGCAGTATGCTATCATATTTATAATATATATGACATCTATAAATTCACAGGAAAAAAGACGGAAAGAATATGAAGTTATATCAAAATAAAAAGTTACCAAAAAATACAGTTAAAATTCTGGAAGGAAGTACATCAAAATGTTAGCCATGGAGCAATGATTATTTCTGGGGAGTAGGATTATAGCTGATTCTTGTTTATTTCTTTGTTTACTTTTCTGTATTGCCCCAATTTCTACAAAGAACATATGGCAATTTTATCATTAGAAAAGAAATAAATATATTAAGTGCTGTGCTTCAACATAACTTAAAGGGGAAGTAGCTTCAGAAGACATGCAGGGGTACAGCTGGGCTTCGCTTGGAAAATTCTTCAAAATTCACTGCTGGAAACACCGCCAACGAGGTAGGCTGACCTGGTTCCTCTTCTTCTTTGTCTAGATACCACCGTGGGGGTGTTCCATCTACGCTCCCCGCTGGGCCAGTACAAGTTGACCTTTGACAAAGCCAGAGAGGCCTGTGCCAATGAGGCTGCAACCATGGCAACCTACAACCAGCTCTCCTACGCCCAGAAGGTGGGTCCCCAGTTAGCAGACACGATGCAGGCAGGGTCTGCAGGGGGCGGGGTGTGGCCTCTTCTTAAGACCGGAGACTTCCTGGAAGAATGTGCAGAAGGGCCTTCCAGTGCAGGTGATAATAACAATTAATCATCACATCCATTTGCTGGGTGTCTACTACGTGTCAGGCAATACATAGGATGCTTTGTTGACATTGTTGTCCATCTTTACAATATCCCCAGAGGCAAGTGTCACTATTCCCATTTCACAGATAGGGAAACTGAGGCTCAGAATGGTTAAATAAAGTGCCCGCCCAATGTCACCCAGTCAAAAGGTGGTAGATCCGGGATTTAAATGTAGCCCTGACTCCACAAAGCCATTGAGTTCCTCTGGAATCACTGGAGCTCTCTGTGGCTAGGGAGGCTGTGAAAAGAAGGAGTTGTCCAGGCTGCCCTCTTAGCCTCTAAAACCAGAAGACAAGCCTGTTGGGAAAAGTCAGTACCTTGGAGTTCTAAGCTGGTGATTTCTTAACAGGGAGCAGAGCAGGTGAATGCCTATGAGGTATGATTTTAAGTCCTTTCCTCTAACCTCCATCACTACCAAATCCCTCTACTTTGCCTCAGACCCAATCCTTCTTTACCAAGGAACAAAGCATTTGATGACAGGACCCAACATCTTGGAGGGTCTGAGTCTTTGCTATCCTACTCGTTGGTTGTGCAACCTTGATCAAGCTACTGAAACTTCTCTCCTACCTATCCTGTTTGTGTAAGGACTAAAGGGAATATGGCACACAGTAGGAACTCAATTTTCCAGATGATTAGGATATCTGGAGTAGACTGCCTGGGTTTGAATCCCAGCTCTGTCACTTGCTGACTGTCGGGCTTTGAGCAAGTTACTTAACTTTCCTTTGTCTCAATTTTCTCAACTATATGAAAAGGATTTTAATAGTTTCCACTTCATAGGTTTGGTTGAGAGTTAAAGGTGTTGACGTGTAAAAAGTTTTTGCAGGAGAACCTAGCTAAGAATAAGCTCACAATAAGTGTGATGCTGATGAAGATGGCGGTGATGAGGCCATGATGATGATGCCATGATGACGCCGGTGATAAATTAGGGTTCCATCCTCAAGTAGAGTTCTATCAACCTAAAGCAGAAGAATTTGCACCTGGGGTAAATAGCGGTTAGCACGTCCTTTCTCAAGAACAGAGAAAACAGAAGTGAGAATGCAGGACTCATGCGCCCACAAGGAGAGGGCACTGCTTTCTTTCATCCAGTGGCTCTATCAGCAAAAGTCTAATGACCACCTACCATGTGCCAGGCACAGGGGATTCAGCAGGCAAAATGAGACTGAATTCATGGGGTTTACAGCCTGGGGAGGGAGTCAGACATTGACCAAATGATCCCACAAGAATCTGAAATGGGAACTGAACCCCACCCGTCTGTGTCCCTGCAGGCCAAGTACCACCTCTGCTCGGCAGGCTGGCTGGACAGTGGGCGGGTCGCCTACCCCACGGCCTTTGCCTCCCAGAAATGCGGCTCCGGCATGGTGGGGATAGTGGACTACGGACCTCGACCCAACAGGAGCGAAATGTGGGATGTCTTCTGCTATCGGATGAAAGGTGACTGCCCCAGCGACGCCTCGGGTCCGGGCCACACAGCTGCTGAACAGCCCTCAGCCTGGCCTCTCCCCGGGGGAGGAGAGCAGCCCAGGTTCCTGCCTCACTGGGCGTGGCCTGTGTGCTCTTCTCTCCAGATGTGAACTGCACCTGCAAGGTGGGCTATGTGGGGAATGGCGTGTCGTGCAGTGGGAACCTGCTGCAAGTCCTGATGTCCCTTCCCTCCCTCACAAACTTCCTGACGGTATGTCCCATGTCTCGGCCTCGGCAGGCAGGGAGGGGTTGCCTCAAGGCAGGTATCAGAGGGGCGAGTCCTTTAAGTCGAAGGATCACAGTTGTGGTTCAGAGCATCAGCACTGGACCACCTGCTCACATTTGAAGCTTGAGTTTGCCCCTCACTTGTCACATCATCTTAAATGAGCTACTCTCCTCTCTGGGTCTCAGTTTCCCCATCTGTAGAAATGGAGATGGTGGTAACACCAACTTCTTAGGGTCATGTGAGAATTCAATGATTTAATATTTGTGAAGCATTTAGACCAGTGGCCAGTACACGGAAAAGTCTACACTGGTGTTAACTGGTATTATTACCTCTGCTTGCATTTGGAACAGTTAGGGTTAGGGGTTTGTTTGTTTTTTTTCTTTTTGAGTTGGAGTCTCACTCCGTTGCCCAGGCTGGAGTACAGTGGCATGCTCATGGCCACCCCAGCGTCAACCTGCTGGTCTCCAGTGATCCTTCCACCTCAACCTTCCAAGTAGCCAGAACAACAGGCACATGCTACCATGCCTGGCTAATTTTTGATTTGTTGTAGAGATGAGGTCTTGCCAAGTCGCCCCGGCTGGTCTCAAACCCGCGGGCTGAGGCAATCCATTCACCTTGACCCCCCCAAGTGTTGGGATTATATGTTTGAGCCACTGAACCTGGCCGAGACACTCTTGTGTTAGCCTGCCTGCTGATTACCCAAAGAGTTAACATGAATTCAGTTGCATTTTGCACTGCACTTAAAGTCCCATCGATGTTCAACAAGACATGTCCAATGAAGAACACTTGGAGAAGGATTGGGTGTTGCCTGATGAAAGAACTGAGCTCATAATAACAACAGCTAACATTTCTTGAGCATTTTTCTGTTTTGGTGGCAGGGGTTTGAGTTGGAGTCTCACTCTGTCGACCTGCTGGGCTCCGGCGATCTTTCTGCCTCAGCCTTCCAAGTAGCTGGAACTACAGGCGCGCACTACCACGCCCGGCTCATTTTTATTTATTGTAGAGATGAGGTCTCGCCAAGTTGCCCAGACATTTTTCTTATACGGGGCACTGAACTAAACTCTTTGCAAGGACATTCCATTCAGGCTGCAGATGTGAGCCCCACCAGGGAAAGGATTTTCTCTGCCTTGACCACCACTGTATCCCTGACACCTCGGATAGTAGCTGGCTCAGGACAGGTGCTCAATAAATACCTGTTACAAGGGTGAAATCCCCATACAACCTGATACGGTCACTTCTACTATTCCCATTTTTCAGATGAAGGCCAAGGACATAGCCTAACTCCTAGAGCTGAGTTCAAAGTCAAACTTCCTGGTGCCAGACCCCCCTCCCTCTCAACCTCTATGGTGAGGAACACAGGCAGGCAGAGACTGAGCCACCATTCCCAGCTGAACTGACAATCGGTGATATGGGAGGAGAGGGTACTGGGCGTGAGCATAGGGCTTGCAGGATCTGGGCAGAATTTAAACCACAGACTTCAGAATGGTGAACCTTTGTCCACAGAACTAAGATATCCATCTCTCTGCTCTAAAAACCAGAGCCACCAAAAATTGCTAAAGATAAACGCCCAGACCAGCGTTTCTGCTCCATGGAGCTTGGCTTACGACAGAATTCCAGAATTTCAGAGAAAAAACAGTGTCCGAACAAGACCCTTCAGCAAATGATTTACCTTCCTGGGCCTCAGTAGCCCTGTCTGTGCAACGGCAAAGTTAAACTGGCTGGGGTGACATCTTAAAACGTGTTCAGTGAACTTACCATGTCCTTGAGATACATCAGCGAACAAAAGAGACCAATAAAATAAACAATAAGCAGATCAAACCAGTGAATAGTACAGAATGCCGGAAGGTGATGGAGAAGGGACAGTGGAGCGGGGCTGGGGCACCCTAGGGTCCCCATTCTGCATCAAGTGATGTGGGAAGGCTCACAGAGGGGATGGGAAGAGCAGAGTAAACATAGGAGAGGGAGTGAGCCTTGCAGACGTGGGGGAAGGACACTCGGTTGTCTGCGATGTGGCTGTGTCTTAAGCCATAAAAGTCCTAACACGCTCCGAGAGCCAGTCAGAAGACACGGCAAAGGAGCAGGACCTGAGTCGGACTGATGACAGGAATTTTCCCAGATGGGCCATGCCCTGCATCCCTCTCCAGCCACCCCATCCTCCCACACCAAGGCCAGCCCGTCTGATGACTCCCTTCCTCCCCCCAGGAAGTACTGGCCTATTCCAACAGCTCGGCAAGAGGCCGGGCGTTTCTGGAACACCTGAGTGACCTTTCCATCCAGGGCACCTTCTTTGTGCCACAGAACAGTGGGCTGGGGGAAAACGAGGTGAGTTGGGCCCCAGTGTCTGTGCACCTGTTACCCAGCATCACGACAAGACTGTGTCACAAATGACCCCAACACTCAGGGGCCACACCTTCATTTGGCTCACACATCTGCAGATCCGCTGTCACCCCTTCTGTCTCGGTGGGCTCAGGTCTGAGGCGTGCCGTCCGTCACTCTGGCCGGCCCCACCGTGGCTCTGCCCCGTGGGGCTGTCGCCCTTCAGCAGACCAGCCTGGGTGTGTTCTCGGGGCAAATGCAGGGAGCAAGAGTGGCGAGAGTCCCCTGTCCCACGTGGGCTTCCCAGCCTCTTTGGTCACGTTTGACAACATGACCCTGGCCCAACAGGTCACGTAGCTCAATCTGAAGTCAGGGCGGAGGACACTCAGAGTTACATGGCAAAGGGCAGGGAAAGCCAAGGCCACGGACGCATCTGTTTACCAACCCTCCTCACGTCATGGCACATGGAGGAATTGGCAGTATTTGGTCCATCCACCCACAGACGGGCTGACCTGCAGCTCTGACAGCCCTGCCCGGTCACCCGGGCCAAGGGAAGCAATTCCTCTGCTAAGCTTTAGACAATAAAGACGATTTTCAGAGTCCCTTCCTAGCTGTAGATGGTCCCAGACAACCAAAATCCCGAGGAAAAGCTTGGTATTTCCTTGGTATTTCCTCCGCAGAGGCAGGAAAGCCAAGGCCACAAGGAGCGATTATTTTTCTGGGTCACCTGTATCATTAAAAAGACAAAATCCCACTTGGCCCTTAAAGACCATTCTCGTGTTTTTCCATTCATCTCAGACCCTGTCTGGCCAGGACATTGAGCACCACCTCGTCAGTGTCAGCACTGTGTTCTACGACGAGCTTGTCAACGGCACCACTCTGCGAACGAGGCTGGGAAGCCAGCTGCTCATCACCTCCAGCCAGGACCCACTCCAGCCAGTAGGAAAGCTCTTCTGGGCTTATTGAGAGATGGCAGCCATTATCATGTGAACATAAACTCTACACCCGCACATCATCGCATTTTGCCCAGACAATTAGGCAGACCCTCGGCCTCGGGAAATAGACCAGCCTTGGAAGCTGGACATGAGGAATGACAGACAAAACCATTTTTGAGCTGTCTTATTCTCCACCTCTGTTTTGGTCAGCTTGTCAGTCTATCCCAAAGTTTCAAGAGTGGGAGCTTTTAAGTCAGATGACCCTGCTGTGAATCCCAGTTCTGCTACTTACTAGCTGTTAAGACTTTAGACAAGAGAGCTTTGGCTCCCTCCCCTAACTTGGAGAAGGGAATCTTCTTTCTCTCCCCTCTCTCTCGAATTTACTTTCTAACTTTACTAAACTCTGGTGTGGCCATGTGCTCTTTGAGCCATGGTTGCTGCCATGTTTCCTAAGTTTTGGCCCCCTATCCTCCCTTGAGGAGGTGAATCTCCTCTCTCTCTCTCTCTCTAACTTACTTTCTAAATAAACTATATTTTCCAATCTAAAAAAAAAAAAGAATTTAGACAAGTTATCCCACTGTCCTGTGTCTCGGTTTTCACAACCGAAAAATGGTGGTGACAGTAATCATGTAGCTGATAATGGTGAAGGAGATGGTCATTATTTTGGTGACGGTGATAGTGATCGATGATGAGGTGAGGAAAACTTCCTTCTACCCTCTAGGGTCATGGCTGGACATGAGAATGACACTGACATAAGACAGATTAACGGGAGGAAAGCATGCAAAATTGCATTTAATCTCCCAGAGCAAATGAAGACCCAAAGAAGCAGTTAGGACCAAGAGCTTACATCATTTCAAAATAAAGAAATGATGAATCTGTGGAAAAGTGACAAGTTAAGGGGTTTAGGCTCGGGGTGGTAAATTATAGGAAGTGACTAGGAAATGTGGGGAGGGGGACTAACAGAAGATAAGAGTTATTTTAGTAGATTTATTTGTACAGATCCCTTTCAGCATCGACTCTCAGTCTCCAGTGATAAGAACGTTCTTCTCTTCCAGAACAGAAAGGGCAGGCTTCTCCTAAGAAATTTTATGACCCGATTTTAGGTAGAAAGGAAGAGGTCAGAGAGCCCTTCCTGCACCTGCTATTTCTTAAGGGCCTTCCGCTCAAAATAATCAATATGCCAAAGTGGCATGTTTGGGGGACGTATGTACTGAACCCCTTCAGTATTGAGGGTGAGGACGGCGATGATATTGTTGGTGATCGTGACAGTGTTGAGATGGTCCTGGTCCTGGTGATGGATGACAGGACAGTGATGGTGGTGGTGGTGGTGGTGGTGGTGATAACCACAATGTCTGAATCTTAGCTTGCTATAGGGATTCAGTGATTTGAGGCTTGTGACATGCAGAGAATAGTGCTTGACATGTAGCAAGCGCTCAGTTAGTACTGAGATTTTTACTTGTACCTGAGAAGTGGTTTCTACTATTGAAGAGCAGTAGTTTAGACTAGCGCTTCTAAACTGTAAGGTACATTCGAACCAGCTGGAGATTGTTTAGAATGCAGATTGTGATTCAGCAAGTGGGACATGGGTCCTCTACCTCTGTCCACACAGCAAGCTGGCAAATCACACTGGGAGTAGATCCCTTACAAATCCCGTTTCTGACAGTGTGGTATGATGTTCAGAGGCGTAGGGTCTGCCACTGACTGCCTGGGTGATCTTGGACAAGCCATGTTCCTTCTGACTGCTTATCAGTTAGACAAGAGGGTTGGACAGATGGTCCCTGAGGTCCTCTGCAGCCCTGAGATCAGCTTGTTGGCACAAGGGTAACTGGCGTGTCCTGCGCTTCCTCCCGGTGATGGCGGGCTAGGAACTTGGCTTCTGGAGCCTGGGGAAGCTGAACTTCCCTCCACAGAGGGCTGCCCACAGGGGGAGAAAAAGCCAGATGGCGGCAGACCTCTATCACCCCTCTTCTCACTTCTCTAGAAAGAGACCAGGTTTGTCGATGGAAGAGCCATTCTGCAGGGGGACATTGTCGCCTCTAATGGGATCATTCATATCATTTCCAGGCCTTTAAAAGCACCGGCCACCCCCGTGGTAAGTATCCAGCCTTCCCAGTAAGGGTCCAGGAGGAGCCCAGTGTCCACTCCCCAAGAGGCAAACAGTTGCTGGGAGCCCTGCCCACGCGCCTCGACCAGAGACTGGAGGAGCCCCATGCCCAGAGACTGGAGGGGCCGCCCAGCCCTGCCTCAGCCCACCCCGCTCCCTGTACCTGCCACCATTTGGTGTCTGCCAAGTGAAGGGGCGGGACGGGCAGGGGAGACACCGTTGGAAGCAGAGTGAGCGATCCTGAGCTCTGGTTTGGCCCCTCCGCTTCACAGTGATAGGGATCTCTGAGCCCCAATTTTCCCATCTGCAAATGGGTTTGGGGAGGACTGTAAATTAACAAACATAAAATACTTAGAGCTGACCCTGACCCATAGCACATGCTATATAAAACTTGCCGGTGGTAGTTGTAAATAGTCTAAATTTTCCCCAAAGTGGGAGGGTAGGGGTTAGCTGCTGGCTGCTGGAAAGTTCCACAGCGTAGCAGTAAAGCACACAAGCTCCAAAGCCAGGCTGGTTCAAAGACCGCTTCTACCACTGGCTGTGTGATATTGGGCAAGTGTTTAACCTCTCTGTGGTTTAGTTCCCCTATGTCAAAATGAGCACAATAATAATGGTCCTTATCCCTTTGGGTTATTATAACACTTAAATGGGTCATTTCATGAAAAGGGTTAGAACAGACCCTGGCAGTAGTAGGGGCCATTTACATGTTAACATCTCATAATCTGTATCCCAACTGACTCCAAGATGCCTCGGGCCAGCTAGGATGGGGAGAGCTCAGGGCTCCTACGGGGAGTCGCCAGTGTTATAAGCTCAGCCCCTCTCCTCTCTGTGCGCAGACCTCGGCCCACACTGGCTTGGGGACAGGAATCTTCTTTGCCGTCATCCTGGTTGCTGGAGCCATTGCCTTGGCAGCCTATTCTCACTTTCGGCTCAGCCGGAGAGGGACCGGCTTCCAGCGTTTTGAGGTAAGAAGAAAATGGGACCGTGACCGCTGGGTCCTCTCTGAAACCCCCCCTGGGCTCTGGGCAACTCCCACTGGCTGCGGCCTCAGAGGCCTCCCCTGGGAGTGGCACGGGGCCACCCTGTCCATGCCGCCCAGCAGGGTCTCTGCCCCAGGAGCACAGTGGCAGCTGTGAGGCCCTCTTCCTGGCCAAGGCAGGTCTGAGGTCCTCTGCAGCCCTGAGATCAGCTTGTTGGCCCAAGGGCCACTGGTGTGTCCTGCACTTCCTCCCGGTGATGGCAGGCAAGGAACTTGGGTTCTGGGGCCGGGAAGCAGAACTTCCCTCCACAGAGGGCTGCCCACGGAAGGAGAAAAAGCCAGACGGCAGCAGACTTCCATCACCCCTCCTGGGACACCTCTTAGGCCCACACTCCATGGGGCCTAGGAGGAGTCCCTAGACCAGCATGCGCCACTGTTTGTCTTGAACTATAGCTGGCCCTGAGGGCTGGGGACAGGACTGGGACCTGCACAGCCACAGGCTTCACACAGCGGCCAGTGAGACTCACTTGTCTGCGTGTGAACAGCTGGGTCCACACCCTGTCCTGGCTGACCATGTGGTGACTGGGCAGCGGGGGAGGGTATGGGCAATTGAGCACCCTCCTTGATTACTGTGTACCCCTCCTGCCCATCCTCTCCTGCTGCTGTCCCCTCAAAGCCCATTGGCCAAAGACTGGACAGAGTCCCGAGTGGCTATTCCCTGCCTTCTAGATTAGCTCCGCGGCAGATCTCAAAAACACCACATCTAGCACAAGTGCACATACGTACGCTTCCATTCATACTAAGTTCAAAGACAAGCCACTTCAGGTTGACGGGAGTCAGAAGAGGGATTGCCCAGGGAAGGGAGGATTGGCAGACAAGCATATGAGGGTGCTTGTTGGAGGGCGGCGGAAATGTCCCATATGCTGATTTGGGCAGTGGTCACACCTAGACAGAAGTGTGCAGGATGCCACTGAGCTAAACCTCAAGGTTGGTGCGTATCTTGACAAAGTACTGTCACAAAGAGAAAGCTCCCAAAGGCGGAGGATGGCCCGTTCCCTGGGACTCAGAAGACACGCTCCTGCTTTGGGGACAGTCTTGGCCCTCCGCCCTCACCCCTGTCGTCCTGAACAGTCGGAAGAGGACATTGATGTTGCGGCTCTTGGCAATCGGCCACCTGAGAACATCTCAAACCCCATGTATGAGAGCGTGGCCGCGGCTCCCCCCGAGCCTTCCTATGACCCCTTCGTGGTGAGTTCGCATCCCTCTCCAGAAACGGGCTCTGCCGGGCACAGGGCAACGATGTCTTTCAGCAAATTTTGGCAAGAGCTTCATGCCACAAAAAGCTCACTTCTAGAACGTGTCTCAGGCCACAAGCCCCAAAGCCAGCTTTGCCAGCTGCTTGAAGCCAGCGTGGCTGTGCAGAGGTCCTGGATTCTTTGGGGTAGATAGCGGGGTTGAGGCAGGGTTGCCCAAGTCCAACTCATGACCAGGTGAGACATCACGTTTTTGGGGTGCTTACACCTTGCTAGATGTAGTGTCTAATTTAATCCCCATGCCTCCCTGCGAGGTAATTACTACCATGCCCCTTTGTAGATGAGGAAGCTGCAACAGAGTTGAGGTGATTCATCCAGGGACACTCAGCTCCAAGCAGCAGGGACTGAATGGGCCCCCAGAACAAGCGGCCACAACCACTAGGCCTCCCAGCCTCCCCACACCAGGCAGCCGCATGAACGAGCATGCCCACTTCACACGTGTTCCCAAGGCCCTTGGGAGAATCTCGTTCAACCAGCAAGGATCCCACAGGCAGGACAAGCTGCCCCTTGCTGTACTGACAGCCCTCTCTTTTCCAGGACTCTGATGAACTACAGCTGGAGAGCAGTGACCCCTTGGGGGCATTGTGAGAGCCTGGACGTGTGTGGTCAGCCGTCGTCCACCACCGTCTGGGCCAGCGGAGCCCCTTCAAAAGGCCTTGGCAACACCAGCTACCTTCAATATGCTAACACATGAAACCCTTGGAAGCCATACCTCATCTCCTTAGTCCATCTGGGAGGTTGTTTCTGTGGGTGAGAGACCGTGTTACGTGTCCACCCAGGGGGACTTCTCCCTCCTCTGACCCTCTGCTGTTCTTCCTTCATACCTTCCAGATGGCCCCTGCTACTTCCTGCCCTGCACGATGGGTCTCCGTGATCCTGTCTTATTTCCCTGTGAAACTGTAAGCTCCAAAAAAGCACAGACCACCTCGCTCAACTCCATCCCATCCCCTAGCCCCGTGCCTGGCACATAAAATGTTTATGGAACAAAAATAAAGTCAATGGAAGCCACCGAGTGTTTTGGAAACAAAAACACTTTGCCATGAAAAGCGTTGACCTTTTGAAGCAAAGTCCACTTCCTGAGGGCTTTTCATTCAGCCATTGTTAGCCTTACGAATTCTTACCCAATTCACTTTTATTTGCTTGCGTGTGTGTTTACTTTAAGAAGTCATCATAACCGCACACCCACTAGGTTGTCTGCCATCATCCAACAGACAGACAGTCATCAGTCCTGGAGAGGACATGGAGAAGATGAGACCTCATCTATTGCTGGTGGGAATGTAAGACGGTGCGGCCACTGTAGAAAACAGCTTGGCAGTTCCTCAAAAGTTCAACAGAGTTCCCATATGATCCAGAGATCCCACTCCTAGTCACACACTCAAGAGAAGTAAAAACACATCGTCCCCACACAAAAACTTGTATATGCATGTTCATGGCAGCAATATTCACAATAGCGAAAATTGGAGACGACCCCAATGTCCATCAACTAATGAATGACTGGCCACACTGTCATAGTCCATTCAACAGTATATTATTTAGCCCTAATAAATGAAATGCTGATACATGCAATAATATGGACAAACCTTTATAACATGTGGAGTGAAAGTCCATCACAAAGGACCATATACTATATAGTTCCATGTATGTGAAGGGACCCCCCCCCAAAAAAGGATTATCTTTTGGAGGGTAGACCCTTGTAGTACAGGCTTCCCCCAATGGGTTAATGTTCTAGGAACCCACAGGCATCAGTGTACCAGCTAGCATTGTTGTGAGTGGCTGTGTTTGGCTTCAGTGTATTTTTTTTTTTTTTTGGAGATTCTTTCAACATATTTGCCTGTTTCATGATGGGTGATTTATGTGTGTACCTGCCCACACCATGCTGAGTGTTCAGCAGTTTTTGACCAAAACCAGCATGACTGCTGTGCCCGCCCCTCCCTAATCACCCGCTCTCACCCTGAGTGCTTTTTGGTTTCCCCAGATGAAAGTCCTCAAAGGGAAATGTTTTGCCAATATGGAAGAGGTGCAACAAAAATGACAGAAGCGCTAATAGGCATCAAAACTGAGAGTTCAAAAGTTGTTTTGAGCAGTGGTAAAAGCATCTCAATAGGTGTATGGCATCAAATGAAGCGTGCTTTGAAGGCAACTGAAGTTAAACATATAAGAATACACAACTTTTTATAAATAAATTCTGGGTTTTGGAGGATGCCTCTCATATATGAAATGTGTAGAATAGGCAAACTGATACAGGCAAAGAGTAGGTCGGTGACTAATCAAGGGGATGAGGGCGTGATTGCTGATAGGGATGGGGTCGTTTTGGGGGGTGATGAAAGTATCCTGGAATTTGATAGTAGTGAAGGTCATACCACACCTTATGGATATTCTAAGAGACACTAAATCGTGTACTTTAAAACAGTGAATTTTATGGTATGTTATTAATAGTATCTCAAAAAAATTTAAAGAAGACATGATAACTGGAATGAATGCCTATCTTTCCAAATATGATGGGCGGGCTGGCTTTGGAGTCTTTTCAAATTAACCTGTCAAGAGGTTGGAGGGTACCCCTCCCATGTGGACACATGGCACGAGTGAGTTGAAACAAACCCCTCCCTTCAGAAGGCAAAAGCGCACTTCTGCATGCATCAACCAGGAGTCAGGCGGGGTGAAAATTCACATTCAGATGTAAGAGTCCATTTAAAGGTTTGACAAGATTGTGTCATCCCAAGCAGGCTTTCCCACAAAACTTGCACTTGCTGCAGCTTCCCCTTGAAGAAGCCAGTCTTGGGGTGAAACCACCACCAGAGAGAAGAGCGGACAGAGAAATGGAAAGACGCTAGCCTTGGGCACTCTGGGAGCTGCCGTAGTCAAGACAACCTTGAAGACTGAAGGGACCCAGGACCCTCCCCCCCCTGCTGTCCTAGGAAACTTGGCACTGCTCCTTCTGGCGGCCACTGGGCCGCATTGCATCCTGCATCCGCCACTTCCTCGCTCTGTGAAACTCACCTTTCAAAACGGAAGATGCCTGAGATCACCATGCTCCAGTGAGCACAGGGTTCCAGACAGGCCCTGAGCCCCCACATGTATCCCTTACAAGCCAAGCAGTTCCACTTTTATGTGATGCATAGACAGCTTTCTTGAGATCAGAGAGTTGGGCTTGCAACCACACTTTTCCAGATGAGAAGCTGTGAGCCACCCCAGGTGATGCTACCAGATGGGACGTGGGTGAAAGAACTGAGGTTCCCTCTCCTCGAGCCAAGGGTCCTCTTCCTTCCCACAGTCCCTGGCCCGATGCCCACATCCCAGCATACATGGTTTTCTGGCTCTAGATTTCATTATGATGTGACATTTCAGGTCGTTACTCCCCTCCCCCAGAGACGGATCTCACACAATCTCACCATGTTTTCCATAGCCTGAGTTCTTAAAGTCTAAGACCTTACTTAGTCTGCATCATTGTACTGAAATTTGTCTGAACCTGAAACTTCCTTAGCACCTGCATTCTACATCCCTGGGAGATCAAGTGCCCGGTGGGAAATGGCCAGCTCCCATAAAGTGTGCAAGATAAAGTCTGAGTCCTTGGGATGTGATCCAGCTGTTGCCCTGAGCATGTGGCCCACAGGGACAGAGGCAGGTCAGGTCAACTAAGAGGAGGATGCAGAAAAACACCCCAAGGGATTTCAGACTTAGGCTACATCGGCCCATGAGGAAAATTACATCAGAGTCCAACGGGGTTCAGACAGAGGAACCCTCGGCAAACCTCACATCAGCCAGGCCCACATGTCTCTCCTTATCCCTAGGTCCGGCTATGTCCGTTTCTCAGTCAGGCCTATTATTTGCTGGGATCCTAGCCCTGAAAAGCAGACCAAAGAAGTATGTGTTAGAGACACCTGAGATTTATAACCAGAATAAACAGATTCAACTCTAGGCTGCCTCACTTAACAGTGAAGGGAGGCCAGGCACACACCTGTAACCTCAGCACTTTGGGAGGCCACTGAAGAGGATTGTTGAGCCCAGGAGTTCGAGACCAGGCTAGGCAACATAGCCAGACTTCGTCTCTACAAAAAAAATTAGCCAGATGTGGTAACACATGCCTGTAGTCCCAGCTACTCAGGAGACTGAGGTGGAAGGATCGCCTGAGCCTAGGGAGTTGAGGCTGCAGTGAGCCATGAGCATGCCACTGCATTCCAGCTTGGGTAACAGAATGAGACTCCAACTCAAAAATAACAACACAGTTAAGATAAAACTTAAACCCAGTTCACAAGGTTGCTGAGGACGAAATGTCAACTTTATGCAGGCATTATTGTAGCAAAGAGTGAGGACTCAAAAACTCAACTCTAAATTAACTTAAACGATAAGGCATCCTGGGAGAGCCTGGGGAGGAGAGAAGGCTTCAGGGTGGATTCCATTCATAAACACACTCCCCCTGGAGTCTGGAAATGCCTTGTGCACCTGGCACAGACAAAGGGATGGGGCCACCAGGTTGGCTTAGCCCAATCGGGGCTCAATGACATCATCCAAGATCCGGTGTCTTCCCATTCTGGCGTCTGAGGGATCCGATCACCCTACAGCAGATTTCCTCAGGGGATAAACTGCCTCATCAGTTCCAGACTTCACACCCAATGGTGTACCAAGAGAGACCCTCTCTCTCACAGGGGGGCTGACTCAGAAGAGTGAGGAAAC
Source organism: Carlito syrichta (assembly GCF_000164805.1). Classification (NCBI taxonomy): domain Eukaryota; kingdom Metazoa; phylum Chordata; class Mammalia; order Primates; family Tarsiidae; genus Carlito; species Carlito syrichta. Next base: position 147,213 of record NW_007033789.1, read on the forward strand.
ATCTTCTCCAGAACTGCCCTGCCCCCAACACGTACACACACACACACACACACACACACACACACACACACACACACACACATCCCCTGGAGTCTGAAAATGCCTCGTGCAACTAGCACAGGCAAAGGGATAGGGCTACCAAGTTGGCTTAGGCCAGTCAGGCCCACCCAGTCAACTCTTCCCAATCACTAAGTACATCCAAGGCTCAGGGGGCACAAATCATACACCACTGTGGCCAGCCAGATAAGGGGACGCACGGCAGGCCCTCTGGTGTTAGATGAATTCCTTTCCCACTCTTGACAACCTACCTCTCCACCGGAGTCCTAGGCAGACGTCACCAGAGAATTCAGCTCCCACCACATGAACCTCCATGGAGCAAGCCATTTATCCACCATGGCCAAGTCCAGAGCAGTGCCTGGACACAGCAGGCCCACAGGAAATCGGTGCATCGAACGGAGCTTGGGAAGCCCTGGCTCAGGGGGACCCCCATAGGGATGATGTAGACAAATGCAGCTCTCACGGGCCAGTCTCCTCGTTACTGCCCAGGGCGGGCCTGAGGACATGGCAAGGTCACTGCTGTTGACACTCCCAACTGACCGGCACTAATGCCAGAGGCACCACCAGGCAGGGCTATGGACTGAGCATCTACCCAAAACTGCTTCTGGTCTTAGGAGCAGAGAAGGAGGAATGACCGCGTGCAACCAACTACTTACAAAGAAATTCTGAAACATTTTTAGCTACAAACATGTTAGCCTGTTAACTACTATAAGTACCTTAGAGGAAAAGGCATGTGAGAGGTGTGGCCAGGGATGACAGTTCGCCTCTGCCTCCCACACTTTGGTATTTTTGCTGTAGAGGAAAGTCACAAAGAGGATTTGGCTCAGGCAGGCTCAGGCTTCTTGGCGGGACTGCCCCAGGGGTACACAGGTACACCACCGGGCCATTCCCCGCAATCACAGCTCTTAGCCCAGAGCGTCCTCTGCGCAGGTTTTGCTTTGTAACTTTCCTTCAGTAACGTGAAACTAACCCACAAAGGACATGACCTACACTCACAAAGAATTCATTTTAAATCAACATGATGTTCTACAACAGAAATAGAAACTTGCAGTAAGTTATGAACTTAATTGGAAAAATTTCAGGTATAATTCTACTAAAAGACATAATGAAGATAATTATAACTGCCTAAAACAAGTTTGGATTTTAGAGAAGACAATATTTGACTAAATAATGACTTGATCACTGACATTTTGAAATGCAGGTTAAGTAAGGGCTATGGTCTGAATATCTGTGTATCTCCAAATTTCATATGTTAAAACCATATCCCCCAAGGTGATATTGGGGAATGGTGCTTCTGGGAGGCGGTTAAATCCAGAGGGAGGAGACCTCATGAATGGGATGTGTGCTCTTATAAAAGAGGCCCCAGAGAACATGTCACCAACTGTGAGCCAGGAAACATGCCTCACCAGACACTAAATCTGCCAGCACCTTGACCTTGGAATTCCCATCCTCCAGAGCTATGAGAAATAAATCTCTGTTGTTTATAATCTACTCAGTATACGGTATTTTGTACCAGCAGCTTGAATGAACTAAGACATTAAGTATATTCTTACATATGAGCATGTATAGAACCCTTTGAAAATGACTACAGACAGACCACCACGGTTGTTATGAACGGCCTGCTGTCAAAGATGTGCTTTTTGGAAATGGTGAATAATTCTTTTTCTAGAATTATTTATAAAGTTCTGCATAAAGCAAAGTTGAAATCTTCCTTTGATTTACATGTAGAAGCGTTCCTGGAAAATTCAGTATTTTCAAACTGTGTCCAGAAAGACTATTTGTGGTGAGGACTAAACTCTGGCCTTTTTACTTTGCCAAATTCCTAACTCTGGGGTCTGGGGAGATGGGCTTTTTAATTAACTCATACAATGTTTACTTTCCAACCTGACTCTGGCATAATATCACAAAGTATTTCATGTCCCTGTAAAGCTGTCTCTCAGGGACTTCCAGCCAAGCACTTTCTAAGACTTTTACCCTTTCCCTCTGAAGTCTGCCATCTAGGAAGCTTCATCTACACATCAAGAACATTCCTCAAGCCTCCCATTTCCTATACTACTTTTAAAACTCCTTAGCTAACTCTAGCTACTAATTGCCAGGAAAGAAATTCTGAATTCACCTGTAACCTGCAAGCCCCATTCAAAGATACCCTGCCTTCCTCGACCAGAATAATGTAACTCTTACGTGTATTGGTTTATGGTTTTCTGCAGCTTCTGTCCCCCTGAAACGTATATAACCAAGCTACAATTCAACCATGGGAGGCACACATTCTCAGACCTCCTGGGGACGAGTGTTTGGTTCAAAGTAAACCATCTTAAATATTTTAGAGTTTGGCATCTTTTGTCAACAATGGTTACCTATACAACCAAGTTAGGTTCCAGGCTTAGAAAATTATAAACAGGCTTCCACCTGCATGAATGTCTGCTGGACCTTCAAGGAGGTGCGGGCAGGGACCACTCTTCACTGCATGGGGCTCTCCCACACGAACAGGGAATCTGGCCCTTGCCCTCAAGATGCCAGAAGTGCCCTCTCCATCACTGGGACACCAGGCCCTCCCGACCCACACGTCTCCAAACCGTCCCAGTGCTGGCCAGGGCTGGGAATCACTGCTGGCGACCGAGAGGCGGGTTGGGCAGACTCGGTCTTTGCTCCCTGTTGCCCCCACCGTCCATAACTTCACATCATCATCAGGATTTCTGCTGAGCCAATTCCAAAATTCTGGAAGCCCCAGAGTGTCTCATAAGCTTGTTCACAGCTCCAGGAAAGAGAAGCAGCCCGTTTCAGGCAGAGGAGGAAGTTGTCACTTTCTCCTGGATGAGGTGCCATGATGGGAGCAATGCCAAATTTCGGGAAATCGCCCCCCAAAAGGAATGTGGGACAGATTCGCTAGTGAGTCCCCCAACACCCGCTGCCACAGGAACAAAAAAGCACGTGATGAAAAGGAGCAAACAAGATATCCACAGGAGTGAACCAAAAGGCATCAGCACAACGATGTGTCCAGGATTGTGAGATATTACACGCACATACATCTTAAAAGCTAAACAAGTTCTCCAAAATCTATAAATCTATCCAAACCCCAGGAGAGAACTGACTTCATAACATTTGCTCCTAATGTGTATTTTCTTTCCTTAAAATACTTCAGGCCAGGCACCATGGCTCACGCCTGTCATCCTAACACTTTGGGAGGCCCAAGTGGGGAGATTACTTGAGCCCAGGAGTTCAAGACCAGCTTGGGCAACAGAGGGAGACCTCATCTCTACAGTAAAATTTAAAACTTAGCCAGGCATGGTGGTGCACACGTGTAGTCCCAGTGACTCTGGAGGCTGAGTCCAGGAAGTCAAGGTTACAGTGAGCCCTGATTGTGCCACTGCACACACCCGTGACCCACAGCTCCTCCTCATTCTGGTGGAGGAGCACTTGGGGTGGAGCACCAGGCCTGCTGCCCCAGGGCTGTGCTCACACCAGTGGCTTTACTACAGTCCTCAAGCTCTGGAGACAGGTGGGTGTGCTCGTGGGGGCAGGAGGAGGGGCGGTGAGAAAAGACCCATAACAGTTCATCGCTGTTCTCTGCGACAGCCTCTCCTGGGTCCATTGGAAATTTTTTTTAATCCAAGACTTCGTTTATTTCTTTTAATAGAAATAACCTCAAGTCCTAAAAAAAAAAGAGGGGGGTGTTTTTAGAAAACGACACTGTGGCTTCATTCGAATTTTACATGGCTTTGCTGCTGACTTGAGCACACAAAACAGATGACTGACAATGAACTGGAGGACACAATTCAAACTTTTATTTGGCAATAAGTTCAATGTCACAGAATGCAAAATAATCGACATTTAGAATAAATAGCAAATTCACATTCCGAATAAATAGTAAGTCTTCTGATTTACACTAATCATGCCTGATATACAGGCACAATTTGTCATCTACTAAACAATTAAAAACAGCCTCCTAGATCAGAGTTGATGCTCACAGGACTAGCAAAGCACAGGAGCGCGGTGGAGGCCAGGATCCCCGAAAGCCGATGCTGAGGTGGGGACTGGCATGCAGGAAGGTCCCTGGAGGCCTGCTGCAGGCTGGCCAGGTGCAAGCCTGGCAGGGGGTGCAGCCACAGCGAGGTCACTGACCCCAGGGAGGCTTTGCAGCTGGGACAGCCCTACAGGGTTTCCCAAGTCAGAGTGGGGGATCCAGGCCTTTGAACCTCAGAGGGAGCAGTCAGGGGTCATAGGCAGGAAGAAGGGGTGTCACACGCGGCAGGCAGGGCTCTTTAGCAGGGGAACCCCCAAAGAGGGCTGCCACCACCAGCAGCATTCCCTACAGGTGGGAGGAAGTCCTCTAGCCTGGAAAGGTCCTCTGGGCAGCAAAGGCAGCACTCAAGACTAGCACGCCTACGAGCAAATGCAACAAGAGAGATAATTCCACTAGTGCTCGAGCCTGGCAGCTCTGGTATGCTCACTAGCCACACAGCAAACACGCCCAGAGAATGGCCCATAAGGGCATGTGGCACACACCCCCAGAGCCTCCTCTCTGCACCCCAGCTAGGAGGTTATTCGTCTGTGCACTCTCAGCAGGGAGTTTTGCTGTGGCCACCAACACAATCCTTCATTGCAGGGTCCAGCGAGCCACAGCCTGGGGGCCAGATCCAGCCCCGGCCCGTTTTGGGAAACCGAGTCACCATGAGCAGCGGCAGCAGCGAACAGCTCACAGAGTCGAAACTACTTTCTATCCGACCCTTTGCAGGGAGAGCTTGCCCACCCCAGAGGAACTTCCCTCCCTTAACCAGAGTCAAAGTTTAGCTGAACTTTGCTACAGGCTCCCAAATGCTAAGGGGGAAAAAAAACTGGTACAAAAGGAAATTTTTTAAAAAACAACAAAACAAAAAAATAACAAAAAACAAAAACACATGTTCTCACTCATAAACGGACCCTGAACAATTACCAGTAACACTATAAGAAAGAGATTGGCAACAGTGGGAAACTGCTGGGGGGTCGGGGGAGGGAACAAAACAAAACAAAAGGAAATCAGTCTTAAGAGGGCAAGACACAGGCTCTCGCTAGTTGAATGGAGTTATAAGGAACCCTGCTCTGGCCAAATTTAGTCTCAGGGCCTCCTAGACAAGAGGCCCCAAGTGGTCGCTGGCAGCAAATGACCATTCAGAGAAGGGGAATTCAGTTCCAATATTCAGCGCACTCTGGCTTAAAAGGCCTTTCTGGAGAGAGGTGAGAAGAAAGCCACTTCGTTCACTCAAAGCTGAATCAGCTGGGAGGCAAGATGACGCTTCATTTTTCTTTTGCAATCATGAAGAGGGCCAGTGCGTTCAAAGCAACTGGGAATTTATCTGAGATGGGCCCAATCAGGAGCAGGTGGTTACATGGTATTAATGGTGACAGCAGAACATGGAATGAGTAGTAACATTTTTTAAAAATTAACAAGACAGGGAATATGCTGGGAGGAGAGTGGGAGCTCTCTGTCAAGCACCTAAAACACCTTAAAAGCCCGGTTTCAGGCATCAAAGCAACAGTGGGAAAAATCAGCATGCGAGTTCCTTCCGAGGGGACCAACCTTCCGAGGGGACCAACCTGCCGTGGGTGCCGGGAGCGCTGCTGGACGTCGCATTTCTCACTCAGAATTTTTTTCACATAATTCTTAGAAAATCAGTCTTAGCAATGTTGAAAACAGTAATGTTTAGAATGTTCAAACTAATCTTCTTCTGTTTGCTTTACAAATGGGTTCTTTAAACGGCAGAAAACACATTTCCTTCCCTGGAATGATGAATGCTTCCATCAGCATGCACACCAAGGGAACACATGTTCAGCGCCTGTGCTGGAGCCCAGCTGAGAGGACGGGACAGGCGAAAACCCGTCTTGGTTGAGCATGGACAAGGATAAATGATGAAGAGGGAAATGCCTCTGTCTTCCACACAGAGATGGCCATGCTGAGCCCGTGACCACCAGGGTGTGGGTCTGCAGTCCACCCGGTGCATAGTCAGTGGGCCCTGGTGCACCAGGACTGTCACACAGCAGACCTCAACACTGCCGAGTCCGATGGCCCAGAGACCAACACCCTCCTAAATGGGAATTGGTTATAAAATTCAACATTCATACCCAGAAAACCTATTTCTCCCCAAGATTTAGGCCACCTAACCTAACATCTATGAAAGCAGGTTTTAAAAAAAGTTCTACTTCATTCTTGAGTAAACAAAACACCCTGTAACTGGCACCTCGTAGACAGTCAATGAATATCTAATTTTAAGCAATATCTACTTCTTCATTCTGCTTCTCCAAGGCAGAAACTCGGAGCCAAGAGCACCTGTGCTTCCTTTAGGCCCCAACACTAGCAGCTCTGGGCATCACCTGCACCTGTGAAGTGCCAGCCTCCAATACACTCTGATGTTGAAAACACCTAGGAGCACACAAAAAAACAAAATCCTTGCCCCATTCCAAAAAAGGAACAAAGTACTGTGCCCGACTGTTTATAGTGAAATGCAGATGAGGAGAAGAAAAGAGCCTAATCTGGTCTACAGGGTCACCTTCGCCATTACAGCCAAACACAGCAAATGTCACAAGTCAAATCCCAGGACATCACGTGGCACTACAAAGGATGCTCTGTAACTCGGCTAATGCTTGCAATTTGGCAGTGGTGGTCTATGGCATGCCAAGCTGGCATGTCATCCACAGCTGGTGACAATACATCTATTACAGTAAAAACGCGAGGCGAGCAAGCACTCCACAAACCCCCTCCTGTTCCCACCATTCTTCAGATTTAAGAATACCCACCACATGACTGAAGAAGCTGGAAAAGAGTTTTAGCAATACCAGGCCAGGCTGACGGGAACAGAAGTGCTGATACAGCATATGCAATTAAAATAGCATTCGCAGCACCCTAACTAGTGACAGCAGCCATTCCAACAGCACTAGAGAGGGCAGAAAATATAGACTTTATGCTGAAAATACTGTAAATGAAGATATAATAAATAACTCTGCCCTCTGAAAAAAGAATACACACTACTTGCATTGCCTTAGAAAGAAATGAAGAAAGTTCAGTTAACTAGGTTACCTCTAACTCTTGGCTTCAATGTCCTCCATCCTCTCACCCCAGACACCTCGAAATAACCCCCCACACTCCAAAACAGAAACAAGCAGGCAGGAAGGACAACTAAGGGTAGGAGAGGGCTGGAGGTGGCTGAGCTGCACGGCCACCTACCTCCTCCCCGTCAAAAATCCAACACCTCTCCTCGGCTGACAGTTCCTTAGAAAGAAGCCGGCATCTTGTTTCCCTCCAGCCAAGGCCTGTTCCTGGTAATGCACCTGGTAATCCTGTTTTAACAGGATTCCAACTCAACCCAGTGGGTGGCGAGGCATTTCATTACAAGGATGCCTTTTCCGGCTCCCCTTCTTTCTCCAGTGAGCACGTTCAGCCAACACTCAGTGGCGTCTCTGGGTTGAACATCCCCCTGGGGCCTACTGCAAAGGCTTTGGTTCTCCAAACCCACTAACTACAAAAGACGGTTCTGCTGGCAGAAAGCGGTCTTAACGAGAGCCCTCATCTCCTCACCCTCCTTCCTTGTGAAGAGTGAACCCCCCAGCCATGGGATGGAGTGCAGAAAGCATGCACTGAGGACAGAGGGTTGAGGAGTGGCAACCTCTCCCATCAGTCCTTCCAGAAAAGCCGAGTTCTCACTGACACAACGTGCCAGCGCCCTAAGGCCAAAGCGTTAGTACCAAGAGACGTGGGAGCAGGCTGCTGCGTGGAGACCAGCTCTGCTACTCATGGCAGAATGGCGCCACCATGGGCCTCCTGTGAGCAGTTCATCTCTGCACATCACTGTCCCCTGAAGTCCCAATGCACTACCCAGACGTGTACAGGAAAAGTTCCATGGAGAAGCCAAGAATCCTTTCCAAAGTTGGCCGGCTGGAATATGGAGGTGGCATCGCGTGGTCTCACCTGTCCCAGAAAAACTGACTTCAGTTCCAGGACCTCAGTACACAAAGGAGGAATCAAAGCTTCACTGTGACACTCGCTCTGCAGTCCCAGGGATAGGAGGGCCAGCCGGCAGGCTGTGCTCCTGCCTTAACAGCCGGTGAGTAGGGTTCCTCGCAAGGTACAAGGTACACATCAGAGGCATGTCTGCGTCCTTTCCAAAAGCAACACTCAGACCGCATGCCAACCCCGTCGTGCCGCCGGATCTGGGCGGCCCGGTTTCTGCCTCTTCCCCCAGGGCCCTCGGCTACTTGGCCTGGGCCTCCTGCAGGAGAGGGGGCCCGAAGGCCGAGGGCCTGTCGGACCACGCGGGCAGTTCGTGCTGCAGCGGAGTCCTGCGGGGGTAGAAGGTGTGGCTGACGTCGTAGTTCAGGAGGCAGCTCAGAGACGCCATGTAGATGTCTGCGAAGCGTGACAGGCGCCGCAGGAAGTAGGTGGGGTTCTGGTCCGTGCGGAACAAGCTGCCAAACTGGGCGTTGAAGAAGCCTTTGGTCATTTCTCTGAAAAAGCAATAAAAAAAGCAACAGGGAATGATTTGAAAAGGTTTGTTTTAAACAGTTAAAAGCAAAATCACTTTAATAAAAGGACTTATCTAAGAAAAAAATGAGCCTACAGCTGCCCAACTTCTCGTGGAGAAGACAGTCTGCCCATCCATCCAGCAAGAGGACCCGGCCCTCACTCCCAGCTATCTCAAGGCTCCACCACGCTGCAGGCGTCTCTAAAGACCCACTCCCTCCCCTAAACCAAAACAATGGCACTCAGAGGGACGTACTCGGGACACAAACTGTTCTCAAAGGCTCCACACGTCCCATCAACAGGAGGGATCGAGACCCCCCCTTTTTAAGGGGTTATATGAGAACTGAGTACATAAGAGACATAAAAGCACATTGCAAACTCCCAAGTGCTCTGATGACTGAGGAAGTGAGGACTGTTTCACGGTGAGGGAGGTCTCTCCACCCGCTAGCCTCAAGGCCTCCCGCCTCCTGGAAGCTGAGGCTGCTCACCCACCCAGGGCCCTGAGCCCCCGCAGAGACCCTACAAGCATGTAACATCAACATCCTCACCACACATATGTGGGGGAGCACACCCTGATGGCTGGGACCCCTAGACACAGAATATCCCAGCAAAATGCGCAAATGTCATTTGAATGTTGATAAATCAGTTACAAACACAGCACAAAATAGAATCATTCACACAACTGTGGGATAAAAATCACTCGTTGGCAGTAGTTAGAATACGGCTTCATTCTTAAGTTAGAATAAGACAGCCAACACTCTGGGGGGCGGGGGGAAGGACTGAATGCACACAGCCTCGGCTTGTGCAAGCCCTGAGGAAGGGATGCAGTGTCCCTGCTCCACACCATGTGCCCCTCCCTTTCCTCCACACCCTCAAGTCAGGCTGCCAGAACTTGGCAGCAACCACTGTTCCCAGACCCCAGGGAGGGCTGTGCCAGGGGGTTGGGTGAGACCAAGCACAAGAGTAGGAATGTTTGCGCACAGTGTCCACACAGAAAGCATCCTTCTGGGGATGCATGACTGCCATCAATGGCTCCCTTAAGACACACACCCGCCAGACTTTTCTGCCAGCAGGCAGGCCTTCCTTACTCATAAAGGCCCTGCTTACTGAGTGTGCACATTCCTGAAATAGCTCCGGTTAGAAACAAGCATAAGGGTTGTGGGACCCTAAGAATCCATCGTGGGCTTGGAGCCTAACTCCAGTGCCATCCCAATGGCCACACTGTGCTGCCAGCATTACCAACGACAGGGGCAGCACCTGCCAGACAGGAAGGTGGTGTGCAGGAAGGGGAACTGAGAAGGAAAAGCTCCTCCTCTCACGGCCCTCAGTGGCAAGGGCGGAGGTCGACAGAGGTGACAGTGCCCTCAAGGAAATGTCCCAGTTACTAACAGCAGGTGGCTGACTCTGGATCCTGCAGGAGCTACCTCGGGCAGCCCGGGGGGTAGGAAGGCTGAGCACAAGGCATGGGGTCCCCCGCCCCCACCCCTCGCACCATCATCGAGCAGGCCGCCTTTACCTCATCTGCTTCCTCTCCTTCTTCCACTCCTGCAGGACCAGCTGTGACTCAGCGTCTCTGTGCACCTGCAGGACACGAGCCAGTTATCACGACAGTTTCGGTTTCACATTAACTCGTTAGGCAACGAGAGTTTGTAATGGGCAACTTTTTCTTGGAGAAATGTAACTGTTTTAAGTCTCAGAGGCAGGCACTTGCATGAAATAATACATTTTCAGACTTCCCAGCAGAAATCCTGCCTTCTTCACTTAAAAAAAAGTTTTAAATATCCAATATTAGAAATGCAGTTTAACAAACTAAGATGAGCTACCGTTAAGCTATTAAACTATGACTATGTGCAAACATAATGCATATGCAGCCATATAAAATACATTAGTATAACATGTATGTCATGTGTGGTATGTACATTACACATATGCATTACATATATAAACACTGAACACATACTATCTATTATACATACTATATAGGTGTGCACAAACATATAGCAGTTAAGTGAATAGCATGTATACCCATTAATTGCAAACGTGTGAAAATATGCACAGGTATCTGAAAATTACCATAAAAACCTTTAATCCGTGCAAGGGCAGTAGGATTATAAATAGTTTTAATTTTTTTCTTTAATATTGTATGATCTTTATTTTAGTGTGCCTCAATGAGAAGGAAAAGAAGAGAATTTTCTGGTGGGCCAAATGCAAGCAAAAGGCAAAAAAAAAAGCCAACTGCCCGCAACCTAACAGAGTCTCCCAAGTCTCTCTCCAAGGTTCCTGTCACTGCAGAGAAACACTGACACCAGGATCAGAGAAGCACATGACTGCAGGGAACAGGTGGGCTCCCTGCAACTCGTGACCACAGGGGTGACCGCAGACCCCGGAGGAAAATGCCAAGCAAGCAAACCATCTGCTTTTGACATGGGAGCCAGGAACCTTCTGTTCACCACAGCTGCTCAGCTCCACAGCTCGACTACGAGCGCCAGGCTGCAGAAGGTACATGCAGGGGAGAGAAGAGCCCAGAAGCTCAAGGCCAGGGAAGCACATCCAGGGGAGGGGTGCACAAGCTCCATGCCTTAACCCAGCCTTCCCTCAGGCCTGCCACCTGGCCCCCTGGCTGCTGGCTGAGGTTCCCTCCTGCCTGTCTTCCCGGGAACCCTTCCTGGCACTTCTCTCTCCTAGCAATGAGCTCCCCTCCTGGCTCCTTCCCATCAGCGCTGAAACATGCTCAAGTCTCTTCCATTCAGAAAAGATTTATCCTTCTCCAGCTCTGTCCCCTGCAAGGCCAGACTTCGCAAAACAACCGTTTCTGGTTCCAAAATCCACTTCATACTATTTCACAGAAAGGGACCGTTAACTAGTTAATCTCTCAAGTGAAACCATGCACTGCAGGGTGGGTGGTCGACAAGGGGAAGACAAGCCAGACACCACAGCAGAGGCTGGTCCTGTAGGTACCCGACAGCCATTTTCATGCCCCATGAGCTCATGAGTGGGTTTTCCTTTTTAAATGGTCAGAGAAAAAATCAAAAGAAGAATAATTTCATGACATGTGAAAACTACATGAAAGTCATATTTCAGTGTCCGCCGTAGCTTACTGGGGCCCAGCTACCACGCTTCATTCACACGTTCTCCACTGCTGCTTTTGTGCTGCAGGTACAGCGGCGAACAGCTGCAACAGAGCCTATGACCCACACAGCTTTTCTGGCTCTCTGCAGAAGCTTGTCAACCCCTGATGGAATATGGCCTCTGACTGGCTACCTGGGAAAAGTCTACCAGCACCACTGCTATGAACTGCAACCAAATTCTGGAATGCACTTCAAGGCTGGCTAACAAAATTATCTTTATTTTTTGAAGTCACTTCTTCAAAACCAGAAGTTGTATACGTTCATTTCATTCATTAGAGCTGGTTCCAAATGACACTCAAACCCAGTCTCAGAGGACCAGTTTTTCTCCTCAGAAAATAGTCCAAATAATATGCTACATACTCTGAAAATAATCCCCAGGGAGAAGAGTGCTAGAAACATCTGACACAGGCTCGGTAGAATGACTTATAACTTTCCAGATGAACACTGAGAAGAGGAAGCAAGGGGTGGTGAATGGAAGGCACGGAGGAGTGGCACTTATTTGGGTATTTTTAAATTTCCAGCCACACTCCTCTCTATCCTAGTGAACCTGCCTGACAGAACTCTGTAAGAAGTGTCATAACCCAAGGCAACAGAGCACAGAGGTCAAGGCTCTAGAGCCAGACTGCCTGGGTCCAAGTCCCAGCATCGCCTTTTATCTGAGCAAGTTCTCTTCTCCTCTGTACCTCAGGGTCCTCATCTGTAAAATGGGGCTGACGTTTTCAGGACCTGCTTCAAGGAGGTGTTGTGAGGATGCACCAACAAGCAGACCTTAGGTCTAGAGTACAGTAAGTTCTCACCGTGTCTCTAAATACCTTGGTTCTGCCAGTCACTAACTTTGCGATTCTGAAAAAGTTACCTCACGGCCTCAGCTTTCTCTCCTGCACAGTGAGGGTGGCAATGTCAATGTTAATCCCTTTTTCTTCCTTCCCTCCCCCTACACCTTGGAGAATTAACTTGATAAATCACAGAAATATCTCAGTACTTCCAGTCTCTAAAACACATACTCCTTGATCTTCAACTTTTCATACAGGTCAGAGAAAGGAAAACAAAACAAAAACAACAAAAACTGTTGCCAAAGCTAACATGTAGTGACACTATCTATATGCGGCTGTGTCTGTATACGTGACTGGTTGTCGGGGCCACAGAGGTTTCAGCTCAGGTGAGCAGAGCCTGTGGTTACACCTGAGACCCCAACCAGGAAGCATATCGGGCAGGGCTCGGAGGCAGGAAACTACACATCACAGTCTTGCTCTGTCATCTCCTGACCTCGGACATGGCACTCAACCTTTCAGAAACCCAGTTTCCTTGTTCTGGAATGGAAAAACTGTGGTGACCATGGGGGGCTGCTGTGACAACCAAGTGCATGATGTACATGGAGCGAGCACACAGCACAACACCAGGCACGTACGAGCAACCGTGCATGCTGCAGGACAGAGGCAGGACTCGAAGCTACACTAGCCCTGAATTGACACCTTGTATTTTTAGAAAAGCATCTCACAGCACAGTAAGGGAAGCAAAACAAAGTCCTCATCAGAGAACAGCCAAGAAGCAGTGGAGCCAACACATATTAGAAACAAGACCCAGAGACACGCAAGGCCCACACTCTGGAATGCATGTGCCCACGGCAAGGCTCTGGCCGGCCACTCGCAGCCCTGCTGAAGCTCACTGCCCAGCCACTCGCTGGCCGCCAGCTGAAGTAGGCAAGGCAGCTCCCTGCCCACTTCAGTGCCAATGGGCATTGGTGGGCAACAGGCCAGGACCATGGGCTGCAGGTCTGGCAGCCAAGAGTGGGCACCCATGCCCTCACCTTAAGAAGTCAGCAGGCCCCTGGGATACCTGCAGCCCAGGCAAGCTGGACCAAGGAAATGCAGGGTGCCTCATGAGATTGGGAAAGGGGTGACCAAGGAGTAAGTAGGTCACGACTGCAAAAGAGTGGCAGCTTCCATGGGCCATAAAATGAGCCATGAAATTAACATCCCTCACCGTCCACCTGGCTGCCTAGCTTAAAGAAATAATTAACTGCCAAGGGATTCCAGCAAGCCAGCAAACTGCAGGTGTTATCTCCAGATCAAATCGAGGCTGGTCCCAGGGATCTCAACTCTTGCCTTGAGACTCTCCAGTAAGCCATGGTGCACAGACTAAGTGTTTGTTCCACAGGCCTCTTCATTTCACATTTGGGAAAACTGAGGCCCAGAACAAAGAAGTCCCACCACAGGCTAAGGCAGACCCAGAACCAGACCCAACTCTGGCAGAGCTTCCGAACCCCACTACCCCACATGACTGCTCACAACAGGGCTCCAGTGTATAAAGAGGTCACTGGATTTCCACTGAGAGAGGAGTGTAAACATCTGCATCTACACAGGACACAGCCTCTCTCGATGGCTTTAGGGGGCATTTTTAAAAGTCCCTTGAAGCCGGGCTTGGTGGCTCAGCCTGTAATCCTGCGCCTTTGGGAGGCTGAGGTGAGTGGATTGCCTGAGCCCGTGGGTTCAAGACCTGCCTGGGCAGCAAGACCTCATCTCTACAATAAATCAAAAAATCAGCCGGGCGTGGTAGTGCATGCCTGTAATTCCGGCTACTCGGAAGGCTGAGGAGGAAGGATCGCCGAAGCCCAGCATGTCGAGGCTGCGGTGGCCGGGAGCGGCCACTGCACTCCAGTCTGGGTGACAGAGTGAGACTCCAACTCAAAAAAAAAATTCCCTTGAGGGAAAAATGGCACAACTGTTTTGAAGGTAAAATAACCCCAGTAGTTATTCCACAGTCCACTGAGGACAACTTAAATTTCATACTTTTATAACAAGTAGGCAGAAAATACCTGAAGTAACTGTCTGATTTCAGCTTAAAGAAAAAGTAAGACAGAAAAAAAAAATCCCAAACCTGCATCTGCTCCAATAACCCAGTCAAGGTCTGCAGCCAGGTCATGGTTTGGATGTACTGTTCCGTGTTCATGATCTTGAGCTCAGATCTCAGCTCAGGGATGATGGCGCCTGTCCTCCAGCCGTGCTTCAGGGTCAGGTCCTGGGTACAGAGATCACACCAAGTCAACGGAACTGTGTGCTTCAGTACTGGCCCAGACACAACAGGCAGTCATGTAATTACTTTTTTTATTATAATGGTTAGCTATTAACCAAGCTGAACTCAATGAATGACATTTAATTACAGCCAATTTGGCCCCAGGCTTCAAGCATTTCACCCCAAGACAGTTTCTGTTCTGGAAACAATTGCTGTGGATCACAACCCTGCATAAACACTGGGCCTGGAATCATTAACCACAGCTTGTAACAAAACAAATGAGGTCAGGGGCAGAAAGAGGCTTGATGGAAGACCATCTAAGGTCTCCGCTTCACTCGCCTGTGGTCATCTGTGTGCCAGGCCTGCTGGGTGGAGAGGAACTAGGAAGTCTCAGACTCAGGACGACAATTATACAACAAAAGCACACATGATCACACTTCCCATTCCAAATACTGTGACCCCAGATTTGACAACAGGCCAGAATATCTAGCATTAGTTATACCCTGGAAGATATGTTACCTGGTCACCATTCTAAATGGTCACTCATTTTCTCAAGCGGCAAATATTTGTCAGCCCTATAACTTGCCAGTCCCTGTTTTAGATACTCAGGATAAAGCAATCAACAAAAACTGACATCATGGAAGACAGAGACAAGAAGTAACTAAGTAAATACACAGGGGCAGGTGCTGGTAAATACAGTGGGCAAAAATCAAGCAGAATAAGGGAGAGAGAGGCGTGCAGGCAGGGAGGTTACCACTGAGCAGGTCATTAGGAGACCAGGGGCATTGAGCAGAGATCTAAAGGAAGGAGGGTGAAAGAACGCCAACGTGTGGGAGAAGACACTGGTTGAAGGAGTGAGTGCAAAGGCCTGGAATGGGAACACACGGGGAGGCAGGGCACTGAGGAGCCGCCAGTCAGGGAACCCAGAGACACGCGGAGAGAGGGGCCTTTGGCGGGTAAGCTGGAAAGAAGAAACCAAGCAGGCAGCTGAAGGAAGCCAGCCTTTCACTCCGAGGGGTTTCAAGGAAAGAAACGGCGTCTGGTTTATAGTTTTAAAGGTTCAACCTGGCTCCCACATACAGCTAGAATCCTAAGCCCAGGTAAGGCCTCGGGGGTCTACCTTCTTCACCAGCTCCTTTTCTTCAAGCCTTTCAATATTCCTCTTTCTCCTACTGTGCATGAAAACCTACAGCACACTCTTTTAAATGCCCTCAGTGGTGGCAAACTTTCAAAGGTGGATTTTATTTACGCTTTTTGATGCACTGATAAAAGGAAAACACTGGCGTTTATTTCTTATTATTTAAATGGAAAGACTGCTCTGATAAACTCTGAGTAAACTGATAATTTCCATCATTTTCCAAATAATTTATCTTTTTCACAACTCTAATCCATCCTGTTCGGTAAAAAAATGTGACATTAAAAAACGCAAACCGGCTGGGCTCGGTGGCTCAGCCTGTAATCCCAGCACTATGGGAGGCTGAGGTGAGTGGATTGCCTGAGCCCGTAGGTTCAAGACCCACCCGGGCAACTTGGCGAGACCTCATCTCTACACTAAAGCAAAAACTAGCCAGGCAAGATAGCGCAAGCCTGTAGTTCCGGCTACTTGGAAGGCTGAAGCAGAAGGATCGCCAGAGCCTAGCAGGTTGAGGCTGAGGTGGCCGTGCACTCCAGCCTGGGTGACAGAGTGAGACTCCAACTCAAAAAAAAAATGTAAACTATTCCTAGTTTTTATGAAAGCACAAAAATGACCTTAAACAAAAGAGAAATACCATAATATGTGAGATTAACGTGTATATTCCCCAACAAAGAAGGGGAAAAAAAAAGCCTCTCACCGCCAGGTCACTGTATATATGGTCACCAAAATACAACACTTTGGATCCTCTCCATCCTGTAAGCTTCAAAAATTCATATAAATTACCCTGCAATAAGAAAAATACTGATATTATATCATATGACAGATAGAGACCTGTATAACCCACAGTATAAAATATCTATTTTCAATTTTATAATTTATTTTAAGTATCAGATAAA
Source organism: Carlito syrichta (assembly GCF_000164805.1). Lineage (NCBI taxonomy): Eukaryota > Metazoa > Chordata > Mammalia > Primates > Tarsiidae > Carlito > Carlito syrichta. The sequence continues at coordinate 163,929 of NW_007033789.1, forward strand.
AATAAAAAAGCACCTTCATGAGAAATCTTTCTATGTCAACTGTACTTTTCAAGTATTCATATTGTATCTACCTCTCTGCAACTCTTTCTATACTTAACATGCCATGATCATCTTTCCAAGTAGGCACACATTAATCTGTCATATAATTACAGTAACTGGGAAGTACCATGATTCATTTTACCAATTCCCTGATGCTGGTAGTTTATATTATCTATTTTGTAAATATCTTTATAATAAACATTCTTGTAGCAAAGTCTTATTGGCTACATCTTAAAAATTTTCTTAGGCCAACTTTCTAGAAGTGGAATAGCTGTATCAAAGCTCATTTTTCAAGGCCTAGAAAATGTACTTATTGCCAAATCCAGCAGATTGCTATATTGCTGCCAAGAATATATCAGTATTCTAAAGAAACTAACTTCAGTAGCATAATGGTCAGCAATTTAATCATTCATTCAAATATTTGAAAGTCTTGTATGATGTCAAAACACATTAAAACTGTACATAAAACATGTACTATCAGAAAATAATTACTAACTTGGGTGAATAATATGCCATGATAAATGTTCCTAGAAGAGAAATTCCTAGCCGGGCTCGGTGGCTCAGCCTGTAATCCTGTGCCTTGGGAGGCTGAGGTGAGTGGACTGCCTGAGCCCACGGGTTTGAGACCCACCTGGGCAACTTGGTGAGACCTCATCTCTATAATAAATAAAAAAATTAGCTGGGTGTGGTAGCACGCGCCTGTAGTTCCAGCTACTTGGAAAGCTGAGGTGGAAGGATCGCCAGAGCCCAGCAGTTCGAGGCTGCGGTGGCCGGGAGTGGCCACTGCACTCCAGTCTAAGCGACTGAGTGAGACTCCAACTCAAAAAAAAAAAAAAAAAAAGAAGAGAAATTCCGGAAGTGTACTACTGGCATCTTAAATTTTATATACTATAAAAGTAATATTATAATTTTGTTTTGAAAAACTGTTCAGGCCAGGCACAGTCACTTACACCTATAATCCTAGTACTTTGGGAGGCCGAGGTGGGAAGATCACTTGAGACCAGGAGTTCAAGACCAGCCTGAGCAACATAGCGAGATCCCACACTTACAAAAATAAAAATTTAAAAATTAGTCAGACATGATGGTGCACATCTGTAGTCTCAGCTACTCAGGAGGATGAGGTAGGAGGATCACCAGAGTCAAGGAGTTCAAAGTTTCAGTGAGCGATAATCAAGCCACTGCACTTCAGCCTAGGCAACAGAGCAAGACCCTGTCTCTAAATAAGTTTTAAAAAAAAAATTTTTTTTTAATTTTATTTTTTGAGTTGGAGTCTCACTCATGTCACCCAGGTTGGAGTGTGATGGCCGGCTCATGGCCAATTGCCACCTCAACCTGCTGGGCTTAGGTGCTTCCACTTCAGCCATTTAAGCAGTTGGAACTACAGACGCACGCCACCACGCCTAGCTATTTTTTTAAGGTTTTAAAAGCTGCTTGGTGTTGATTAAGTTTATAAGGGGGTACACACTATAAAACCAGAATTTATTTAAAAACTGTGTATTTATTCATATATGCTTAAACTTCAGTCATCTTCAAAGTTCTCCTCGTTTGATGCAATACATGTATTGAGATGTTTTCTCCATTGCTCAAAACAGCTTTTAAACTCATCCGTTTTGATGACTTTTAGTGCTTCTGCCACTTTTTGTTTCACCTCTTCCACACAGGCAAAATGTTTCCCTTTGAGGGCTTTTTCATCCAGAAACACACAAAAAAGTCCCTCAGGGTGAATAGAGAGGGTGGGTTTTTTTGTTGTTGTTAAAAATTGCTGAACACTCAGCTCAGTGTGGGCAGGTACTCTTCTAAATCACCCATCACAAAGTGGGCAAAGAGTCTGAAAGAACCTCCAAAAACAAGAAATTCACTGAAGCCAAACGCAGCCTCTCACAACAACGCTAGCTGGTACGCTGATGCTGATAGATTTCTAAAAAACTTACCTAGTGAGGCGAAAGCATGTACTACAAAGGCTCTTCCCTCCAAAAAATTCCAGTTTGGGGGGGCTCCTCCCCTCAAAGATACTAATAGACTGAAAATACAGAGAGTGCCAAAAACATGTATACATATTTTAAGAAAGGAAAAACCTGTACTAAAACCGTAACACTCAATATATACCAGTAACAAAAGATGAATACAGAGGTGTTCAAAGTGGTTACCATCAGCATCCAGACACTTCTGATTACAGCAAACTAAAAGTAACGCATAGACAACATCTCTTAAAATGTGTATGTATATTTTTGGCACCCCCGGTATATTGACGTAACTCTAAGTTTACCACCAAGCTATGAACAGTCAGTTCAAGAGAAGCTGTCGGAACTGCTGGGCACACACTGAGCCTCAGTGAACGTCAGCCATTAGCATGATTACTGACCACAAAGGAAAGCAACAAAAAAAGGTGACCTGGTCATGAGATACCTGCTTGTAAATCTGGCCCTTCTGCAACTTGTGGATTTTATCCCAGAGTAAGACACCTTTCTCATTCACCTTCCGGAAAGGTCTAACAACAGAAATGGGAAACATTACGACATGTGGATACTTTAGGCTGTCAGCTACAAAACACTACATGGCTACACATAACAGCAGGAAGTGGCTCCCTCCAGACCTGAAAACCCCTGAATCCGAAACCCCACCACCACATTCCCTGGCCTGGTGCATTGCACCCCAAACTAGGCGAATGCCCGGGATCCAGGGTTTCATGAAAAAGGAATTCCAGGGACATGAAAATTTGGAAAACACTGGGTCTATGTCCTTCTTAAAAAGTTACTGATGGCTCTGAAAAGTCCTGCTGTAAAGAAATTCCTTTCACCCAGATTTACCAAATTTATTTGACCATACAGAAAACCTCTGTTTCTGAAGAAAAGTTTGTGGAAATACTGTCTGAGTACATTTATCTGGTTTTAAAAAATCAGAGGAACAGGAGCACTCATTTCTGATAGCAAAGGGAGGTAGGAAGAAGGCCTCACTGCTCACACATGGAGGGTGCCAAGGGACTCAGGGTTTGTGTGCCTTACAGTAACAGTAAGGGTTACCTTAAAAAAAAAAAGGTAATTTTAATACGTAACTGTTTTTCTGATTAGAAAAATATAAACTCACTGCAGAAAATGCAGAAAATGTGGAAAGTGCAGAAAAATACAATGAATAAAAGCAAAGTGATCCATAATTTCGATACACAGTGTTCCCATGAACACTTAACACTTCATACGTGTCTTTCAGTTTCTATATAAAAATCTTTGTTCTTTTTTATAAACCTAAAATGATATCACTTTGTATATAGTAATTTATCTTTTTTCTCTAATATTGTAATCAATTTTTCCTGTTATTACATATCCTTAAATGTATCGTTTTTACAGCAATAAAACATGCTCATTGCTACATTTTTTTTTTTTTTTTTTGAGTTGGACTCTCACTCTGTCACCCAGACTGGAGTGCAGTGGCCACTCCAGCCTCGACCTGCTGGGCTCCAGTGATCCTTCCGCCTCAGCCTTCCGAGTTGCTAGAACTACAGGCACGCGCTACCACGCCCGGCTAATTTTTGATTTATTGTAGAGATGAGGTCTCGCCAAGTTGCCCAGACGGGTCTCAAACCCACGGGCTCAGGCAATCCACTCACCTCAGCCTCCCAAAGCGTGGGATTACGGGCTGAGCCACTGAGCCCGGCTGCTCATTGCTATTTTTAGTAGCTGCATAATATACCCTTCACTGTGGGACCTTTGGGTTGTTTCTGACATCTCATTAATATAAATAACACAAAGCTGAGCACCGATGGAGGATTACTCCACTCTTAGTCTAGGTTTCCTGAACAAAGACAAAATAGACGTGTGCACCATCCCCACCTTAGGGGAAAGAGTCCAGGACCCTGCCCCCTCCACTGTATAAACACATGACAGACGGAAGGGAGGTCAGGGTAAAAGGAGTGAGGAGGGTCCTTCTGACCACACCCCGGTATCTCCTAAGAAAATGCACGAGGGTGAGCCAGGCTCGGTGGCTCAGCCTGTAATCCCGCACCTTGGGAGGCTGAGGTGAGTGGATTGCCTGAG